>NC_056735.1:1541585692-1541648192 GCF_019279795.1 Protopterus annectens
ATGAATCACAAAGGCATTAGACCATAGGACAGAGACCAAGAAACAAAAATATCTGTATCATTTCTGGGTCCCCACATTTTCCATATGATTACATAATTCAGCTTACTTAAAATAAGAATAAATGAACTGTGTGCATCACTGATTAGATAAAATATGGGCAAGCACAATAAAACAAACTGATGAAATCAAGTCAAAAGTCATACCTATACACTTAAAAAATCAATACAGACATAAAGTATCCCCAAAGAACTTCTACTTAGAGGAATTTAACTTAAACATTTGAATTTGATTATATGCTGTACAACAAGAAAATGTCTGCTACTTAACCCTGCAGTGGTACCCACCCTGATAAAACAAGAAGAAATATGTTTAAGAAAAGCACTATAGCAGAATAACAAATAAGATATGATTACTAATATAATTTATTATGCAAAAATAACATATATTATGCAATAATTTGATATGTAGTAAACAGCACTGCTTGTCTTGAGAGGGACTTATGAATAAAATGACATATAGTCCATCTTGTGCAATTTATATTAAGAAGAGCTCCACTTATTTGGCTGTATATCACTGAGATGGAGCTTGGCTACTATCACACCATACTAATGTTGATGGAAATGGAAAAGCTGTGTTACTCAGGAAGATATCATTTATATTAGTGAAGATTTTGTATCTGTAAGATATATTACAGAGGAAAGAAATAACTGTTTTCCTCTCAAGCTAACATTTGGAAAAAGTTATTAATCTTGGTCATGTGACCTGAGCTTATGACTCATTCGGCATACCTTTAATAAGAGCAGCATGAGCAGTCCATTTTATCAATTTCTGTCCAGCAAAAAGTAATTGGAACAGGAGTGGAAAACAAGATCAAAAGGAAAAAACAGTGTAAGGTCAAACTAAAAATATAAAGTTGTTATAGAATACCTATGAGAAATAATTGTGTGCATTGGCCTTCTCATAAATAAAGCTGATGAAAGATAATGCACACATGAAAATTTCCATGATCTTGGTAGTCTAACAACTATCCAGCCATGTAGGATTAGTTTGAAAACGTAGTATCTGAAGTGCATGTGGTTAACAGTTTGGCAGTTGATGAATAGGGATTAAGGTTGTGAATTGGTAATGAGCTTCTTCCTGTTGTACATGGTTTTGATTCCCTCAAACTTCATCTGCCTTTGATGTGACCTTCATGAAGTCACTTAACAAGACAAAGCTTTTGGCTAGGTTCATTAATGTTCTCCAGGACTGCATACCTACTAACTAGTTTTTGTACCCAAATATTGTTTATTAAACTTGACAACATCCCTAACTGAAGATAGCATATTTATCCAGGAACAGGAGCAAATAATTGATAGGTTTCTTCAATCTGGATGCAGTGCCATTCATTTTGGTGATATAACTAATGAAAATGAGCTCCGTCAGGCAGATCCAACCTGAAAGATAGACCAACTAGGTGGACACCTAAGGCAATGCCCAATTAGGGTTACCTTTTTCTCCCCTTTTTTAATTATTTATCTTTTAGGTACAGAAATTCTGCAGGAGTGTTTCCATTGTTCTTTACTTAAAAATAGATGACTAATAGGATGAAAGGTACCCCTACGCATTTCTCTTCACATTGGAAAAAATATGAATCTGATATAGTACGTGACTGTAAATAAAATGCATCTTTGACAACCTGTGATGATAGCTGCTTCTCTGTAGACGCATCTGTCCATCTCTTGGTCGTGTAAATGTGTCTGCACAGTTTCATTATGCACTACATATTTTCTATGAAGCACTTGAAGCTGATTACCCCAAGTAATGTTTGCTAGACCACTTGGTAAACTTCCTTTAAAAATCAATGAATATTTTCAAATTATGAGTAAATTATCGGTAATATGGAAATACACAGTCTGTATATGTAGTGTCACAGAAATTCCTCCTGTATGTTTGCCATGAAGAGGCATCCATAAAGTGAAACTATTATGATACCATTCACAACTCCCATAACCTGAAATTAATGTTTTTCATCAAAGCTGATGTCATTATTTGTCTGGGTAAATTCTGAAAGTTGTCTAACTTCATTTTGAGCTGATAACATGATGGTCTGTTTATTCTAATAAGCACGTAAGAATGACAGTGATGTCTTGTTGTATGTGAATTTTTACATGCTAGTGTAACATCAGTTGTTTCTAAATTAATATCAGCTTCTAGGTTATAATAGTTTTCAGTTTCAACTTTACATAGGTGCTTAAGACAAAGCAGTAACAGCAGAGTAAAAAAATACCATAACAAAAACAAAAACAGCAGAATGAAAAGTAAAATATAAAGGTATAGAAACAGAAAAAGAAAGATATAAAACTACAAAAGTAAAATAATAAATGTTAGTGGAGAAAAATGGTAATTATGATTGCAACAAAGGCTAAGAGCATTAAATGAAAGCCTGGGATTAAGGCACACCATCATTACCAAACTGTCATATGAAATAGGTAAGACTGGAGGGACAAAAAATAACCACTCTGGCTGAAAATTCCCAAAGTCACTTTGCACATGGATTCTACAGATGTGTTGCCCATTTGGTGCAAAAAAAAAAAAATGAAAGTCACATATTAATATATAATTATTATTATTATTATTATTATTATTATTATTATTATTATTATTAATAATTATAATACAAACGCATATGTAAAATGACTAACAGCCCCAAGGAGGCAAAGCATGATATCCTGAAAGGGTTATTTATTTTTGTACTACACCTTTACTTAAGTCTTGCAGGGTCAACAACCATGCGCACCATAGTACAATTGAATCAGTTACTTTCAGGGCAATTTATTTTTTGTACTACACCTTTACTTAAATCTTGCTAGGTCAGTAAACATGCACACGATTGCACAATTGGATCTATTACAGTTTCAAATAATGACACAGGTGCTATTAATAGATTTTTATGTCATTTTTCAGATTGGGCACATATTAATTTTAATTCAGCCTTATCAAATGCCAAGTCATGTATTTTGGTAATCAACTCTAAAATAGCCCTTAATATTTGACTGATCAATCTTTGAAGCAATATATAGGTATAAAGATCTTGCTATTATAAGCACTAGTAAAGTTTCATTTGAATTGAAAATAAAAGTTAACACTATTAGATGTAGGACAATGAGACAAATGGGACTTATGTGAAAATACATTTCACTGAGAGATGAAAGGAACATGGTTCTGTTATACACAACCTATATAAGACCAATTGTAGAGTATAATAATATGTTTTATATATCTATATCTATTTATATACGTAAGTATGTGTGTGTGTGTGTGTGTGTGTGTGTGTGTATATATATATATATATATATATATATATATATATATATATATATATACATATATATATATATATATATATATATATATATATATATATATATATGGATCCCTGTCAGTTTATTAAAAGAACACAAGACCGAAACTTAAACAAATGAGACAAGACCAATGAAATCATAAAACGATGAATGTGCACAAACTCAAAACTCATACCACTTAAAAACCAGGAAACATCCAAATGGAGATCATGGTACAGTGAGGATTGTCAAATTCACACAATCTCTACTGCAGTGCCATCTCAGAGTTAGTAAACATAATTTTCAGAGGATGCAGGGGTGCATACCCCCCCCAAAAAAAATTAAAAGATTGCAGTAAAGTTAAATAGAACAGTATCTTTATTGTTTTATTGAAGTGCTCCATTTTTGCCATAGAAGTTGCCATTAATCATAAGTTATGTATATTTTGCATGTGTACTAGACTGGATGTGTGTATTTCACTTTTCTAAGTTCCAAATTTGTGAACGGTTGTTGTTTTCAGCTTTCGATGTTGTCATCTCTTTCTTTTACTTTTTGGTGATCTGTTGATTCGATAAAGTGACACTGATCCATATGTATTTGTGTATATATATATATATATATATATATATATATATATATATATATATATATATATATACATATACACATACATACACACCGGGGGGGATTCAGTAATCCTCCGTGTAGGATGACCGAAGCCCTACTCGGAGACTGCCGTCTAAGAGTATGACGTCAGTGTGTCATGCATATGCATGAAGGTGCGCAGACACAACTCCCTGGCTAACACGAAGCATGTAGGAGTGCAGGGGGCATGTCAGACTGCCGAGCAGTCCAAATATCCACGCCCCTGCAAGTGCCTAAATCTGCAAATGTCAGCAGATATGAGCGAGTCCGCTCAAATGTGTATACCCCCGACACTACACTCCCTCACATTCAAAAGCCCTGTACAAATGAAATGAAAATGTAAAACAATATTTTTTTTTAGTATTCATGATATAGCTACCCGTATTTGTGCTTGTGTGCACAGGTGTGCCCATTGCTTAGCTACAGTTAGCAGTTTAGACATCAAAGAGGATAATAAACCACTTATATGCAAATTAAGCCAAATAGCAATAGTGTAGTGGTAGAGCCTTTGCACAAAGAGGAGGCATTCCTTGCTTGAGTCCCACCACTCCCCTTTCCATTTTCTGTAGGAAATCCATGCATAAAAAGAATTCCTGACATTTACCTTTTACATTTTATTAAAATGTATCGAAATGGCTTATGTAGTAGTGAATGATATTTTAAATATATATGAGAAAGTGAAATGGTCATGCATACTAAGGAATGCATAAGTAACCTATGTTAAGCAATGTGAAGCACTGCTAAGCAAGGTTTACCAATAGTAAGCACATTTAAGAATAATTGCCCATCGCTAAGCACTGGTTTAACTAGCGCAATAGCTTTGCGTGGAGCTGTGCATCGCGCCAACTAGCACAAACCAAACATGTTTGCGTGATGCTGCGCACAGCGCTAACTGGCGCAACGTCGGGCAATGTCAGTAAACATAGAGCAACATTGGGCAAAGTTGAGCAAAATCAGCTAAACCCAGCCACACCCCCTAACGGTCAGGCCAGTAGTAAAATAAAAAAGCAATGACAGGTCTCGAACCCAGGATAGTGTGCACCATAATCACATTACTAATCCACTAAGCCATGACAGCATTTGATGTTCATGGACTGTCAACACACATATACATATGAATCAAAGTTTACCCAGTGCTAAGCAGGTGTGCACTCAGTTGAGAACTTTCAAATCCGGCCAATCACAAATAAGTGTGGGAAATGAGGCATATTTAAGCTCCATAGGTAAGAATACTTGCCATAACTGGTTGCAGCTCACATCTGCAGGCAGCAATGGCTGGTGTCGGAGAGGGCTCTTGATTCCGAGCACAACAGTGGAGCATTGAGGAGTAAAAACTGATGATTTGGCTCCTCGTCCATCATCATGATGCTAGACTACTGCAGGGCCAGTTCCAGGGCACGGAATACAAAGCAGAGGCCTGGAACCGTCTCACACATGAACTCACCAGTGCCACAGGCGTCCCTCGGACTGGTGAGCAGGTTAGACATCACCATGCAGACCTGAAGAGACGCAAGCAGGACCAACTGAACCAATGGATACAGGAGGCCCATGGGATGCAAAATGCCCCACTACTGAGTAGGCAGCCATGGGATGAATTATGTAAAAATTGCTAGTGTAGTCGATAGTATGGATAGGTATATGTCTCAATATCACTTCATTTAGTTCACAGCTGCAGATATCTGTGCTGCGAATCAGCAAGCCTATGCAGATAGCCTGCTAAGGCTGCGCCACCAGGCAGGTTAGTAATTTTTCTGCATGTACTGTTATATAAAATAAGTGAGAGAGTCTGACTAAAAGTGTCTCAGCCCAATAATAAAGCTATAATAAGGCTTGAATAACCTCTCTGCATGTACTGTTATGTAAAATAAGTTAGAGAGCCTGAAAAAGAGTGTTGTAACCCATTAATATAGGTATAATAAGTCCTGAATTTTTTCTCTGCATGTATTGTTATACAAAATAAGTGAGAGAGCCAGAAAAAGAGTGTTGTAAACCATAAATTAAGGTATAATACATCCTGAATAAGATGTCTGCATGCACTGTAATAACAAATAAATGAAAGTGCCACTAGAAAAGTGTGTAATCTAATTAATAAAAGCATAACACCTGTAGTGTGTCCATGTCACTTTCTTTGAAATGTTGATGTACTCTTGCAGTATAGAAATAGTAGTGTTGTACTAAGCACTGTCAACCCACACTTGGGTAGGCCCATAGAAAGAGTACGAAGGGAGTGCCGGTATCTCTTAAGCATATATACAGTCCTCAACTGTAGTTTCAAGCCTGGCATGTATAGGTAAATCTGGCACATGAGTAGCTTGTAATTGTGTGCACCGGAAATGTCAGTGTGCTGCTAGAAATGTAGGGGGTTGTTAAAATATAACTAATAATGTCACCTGAACACATCCAGATATGTAGACATATGAATATAAATAAAATATATAAATACTTAGCAGTAACATCTGCATCCTGGACAGTTTGCATAACAGAACCAGGTCAGGTACATAAGGAACTAGCAAAACACATCCCACAACGTAATGGACATTGCCTAGTGTAATAATACATGTAGGGGATATATACCTGTAGTCAATAGGAATGTAGTGTAAACTATAAGTTCATATAAGTTGTTAATGGAGGTATCTTTTTACACCCTATTGTATGTGCATAAACAATGCAATTCCACACCTCAATGGGTATGTGTAATCTCAAAACATTTGTTGGGACATATGTCCTATTGTTTTATAAATATCTGCATAACTTTGATGCATTTGCCCTATTCAAACACCACAATCTTGGTGGCCTGTTGCCACCATTCATTACTGCATGCTGTTGGAATGTCCACTGTTGTTCAATATATGCATGTGTTATGCTTGCTGTTCAACTGATGGAACTCTGGTGTGTTGGGTTAATGGGAATATTACTGCATGCTGTTACAACTAATTTGGAATGCTGTTGGCTATATTGTCATTAAATTCACCTAAACACAGAACGTATGGGAAGGCCGGTCCCAGCGGACCCACCTGTCCCATCTCAGCTGGCGATGGCACCTGGCACCAGCAGGTCCGGTGCCCAGCCCAGGACCTCCTCCTCCATTGGCCCTGTGCCACCTTTGGGTGGATGCACTGCAGGGGATAGGGAGATCCAGCTTTCAGTCGCTGATCCCCTATGCCAGCTCGAGGCAAGAGTGGCGTGACTCACAGGTGAGCCTGCCCCTCCTACGCAGCCCCCAGCACAGCCGACCTCTGAGCTGTGAAGGTGCAGTGGTGACTGCCCATGGGTGGGGATCTCAGTTCCACTGTAACCATCTGTGGGCTCATGGGCTTGCGATTTCCAAACATCCTTCCCTGTCAATTGTGTCACCCACCCCATGTGTCATATTCCGCCATGTATGTGTCTTGTTTGTCTTGTCTGTTTACCTCCCCAGCCTACCTCCCAAAACATACGTACTTTCCCTACCCCACATTCCACTCTCACCTGAAAAAAAAAATGGGCAATCTGCTCCAACAACAAAATTATGCCCCATACATAGTTGCCCATTTTGCACAAATGTCCGCTGGATACAGAAACTGAAATTCAATTGGCAGTACAACACACTTTGTTATCCTCATCCCTCTCCCAGGCCTGGAAGGTTTCAAAATTCCCTCCAAATTACTAGTATAGGCACAGCTGTTGCTGTTAAAGAAATGGGCAGTTATGGACCTTCCCTACAGCTGTCTTGCACATTCTGAGCTATTTTCCCTACTGTCTTTCCCTCTTTGTGCCCCTTTTTCACCACTTCCCTATCTTCTCATTTTCTTTTCTTTCAAAGTAATGAGCGCGGGGGTTAGCGGGAGTAATCACTTTTAAGCAGTAGTAAGTGAGTTTGAGCGAGCTTGCGCATCTGTGCGCTTAGCTAAGTATTGCTAAGCATCACGCAAACCTGCGGAAACCCACTTACAACTGCTTAAAAGTGCCTTAGTCACCCTGCATATGAGGAGCCTTGTTCTGCTCAGCAGCAAAATAAAACACCACTGTTAGTCTCGAACCCCGGACCTTGCACACACTAGACTGCATGAAGTACCAGTAGGCCACAGTAGATATAAGGCAGGATGTTGCTAAAATATATATATCATGCATCAGAATGTGTGAATGTAAAGGAAAGATAGGAATGCCATAACACAAAACCTGTTCTGTGGAACTTTACCAGCAGTTGTTGTGGAATTGCATTACATGACTGTGATAACAGAACCAAACATGCTAGCAGTAAATACTGTTACAGCAGCACTTCACAACCCCCAGACAGTATCATAGCAGGACAATCCCCACCCAAATGTACAAAATACCAGTGTGTTCAAGGTAGAGCAAGGATGCAGGTAGGCATACTCAGTACTGGAATTGTCCAGTTTCATGAGCATCCTGTGATAATGTCAACAAAATAAAAAGCACAAACAGTGCAGAAGTGAGTACATTAATATCCACAGTATAGCTGGTCCCAAACAGTTCAAGTGCCAAATGAAAACATCTCAATAACTACATATGTATGTCAGCTAATTGTAGATGTTGTAACGAAACACCATACTCCCATGTATCTTGTGTTAGCATTTCTAGGGGTGAGTACAATTCTACACCGTCAACTGTGTACTGGAAGAGGCAGCATTCAGGTCTGAGTACAACATACAAATAACTGGCTACACACTTAGCAACAGTTAGAATACGTATACCAACCTTCTGACTTACACAACGGTGGCCACAGCAAACAAGCATGGTTCCCACTCTGGAATTCTGAAAGGGCTACGCCTACCTGACCTAGCAATTTATAGCACTGGGTTGCTATGACAGTGAGTACTGCAAGTACCACACAGCAGGCTGCATGTAATTCCAAAATGGTGGCCACCAATTGGTACAGAGGCCATCACATGTACATGTGCAGATACCTATAAAAGCAGTCTGTACTTGCTGTCAACACATGCAATCATTCCATTGCAGGTACGGAGGGAGAGAGAGAGAAAAAAAAAAAGAAAAGAAAATAGTTATGTAAAGTAAAGAAATATAACTAAAAGAATATATTGAAAAAAACAGTATACTGACAAAAGAAATTATATTGAAAAAATATATTGAAAAGAAACTATATTGAAAAAAATCATTGAAATAAAATATATTGAAAAAACATTTGAAAGAAAAATATATATAAAAAAAACTGAAAAAAAAAATATTGAAAAAATATTGAAAATCAATATATTCTGAAATGTAAATCTATTTCAAAAAAATCTTGAACAGTAAAAGAGATATTGAAAGCAAAACTTATATTGGTAAAAAAAGTATACCAGGATATACAGCAACATATACGAACATATACAAAGGAAAGGTATGTAACAGCTATGTATTTACTGGAATGTAGTAGATGTTTATGAAGAGTACTCTATATAGTTTGAATCATCCATATATGACAGCAGTATGTATCGATGCACAGATGCCCTGCATAACCACTGGCACGGGGAAATGAGTGTGCTGCTGTGTGCAGTGGGATGTGACGGTGACATATGTAGTTCAGCATTAAATGTCAGACATCTGATCCATGTTATCTGTGTTCTGTACAGTAGTGTGTACAATGTCTGTTTGGGGTAGTAGCCCATATGGTTATGCAAACATGGATGTGACAGAGTAACAAATGCATGATAGTCATATTAATGTGTAGCTTAGCATTGGCAACAGTTGTACCAGGCTAGTATGCTAATTCAGCATTAGCAGCTATGTATACACCCTCTAATATTACTGTGTGCTCACATGTGACACCTGTTCTTGTTGCAGCAAGGCACAACAGGTCAGCCGTGAGGTACATGTACTTACAACAGTGTGGTCCTTGTGTGTGTATGGCACACACATACGGAGAGATCTGTCCATGTCAGATATATTAGCATCTGTACATGTGCATTGAGCAAGGGACATACTGCAACTGTTTGTGAAAGGTGGATATATATATATGTTGTTGAAGGTTGTTATGTGCATATTTCTATGTAGGTTGTAGTGTGTGGCAGACCAGAAAGCATACAGTGCTGGTATATGACATGTGGTGATTAAACACTGTGGGTATGATTCATCAGGTTTGCAGTGTTGCAGCCAGTGAGGCCTGCTAAAGCTACATGGGCTGAGAACACCTTCAAAGCATTCTGCACAACACTGTGCAATGTTATGACATAACTGTATACATCACAACCTTCTCATACTTGATATACCCACCATGACAGGTGGACTGTAAATGTGCCTATATGTATATCTATATGTACAGCAATGGATGTTCATATGTATGTGTGTGTGTGTATATATATATATGTATATATATATATATATATATATATATATATATATATATATTTATACATATATAGAGAGAGCGAGAGAGAAAGAGATGCCTGATGACAAAGCCATGGACTCAAGCTCAATGTTGACACTGTATTGGCATCTCTCCTTGCAAAGACTCAGTACCCATGAACTACCACATAGGTGGTAGTCTACTTAAAAACAAAGGTGTGATAAGAGACCATGGGACACAGGTGGACAGTAGTCTCCCCTTCGATAGTCACAGTGCCACACTAGTCATGTAATCTGTCTACGTGGCACACGTCATCACAAAAGTTGTGTCATCCAGGGAAAAATAGGTCAGTATTCCCCTCTACTCCACACACAGAAAACCCAGTATAGAGTACAATGCCCCATGTGGTATGTACCTCACAAGACATCTACAGCAAGTGGAAAGGACACAGACATACCTCACAAAGAGTGATACTGGCATCAAACAGATGCCCTATGCAGACCATCCCACAAACCCACAACTAGACTGTGTCACATACCGCCTACCCTGAGGTGACCTCTGACTGACATACTATGTTATGTCAAACCCAGATCTGTTGGACATGCTCCACATAAACAGATCACAATCTGTATGAGCTACACGCTCTAGGGACCCAAACCATTTGACCACAATAAACAGCACATGCTGGAGGGATAGATTCCTATCTCAGAGACATCCCATACTCTGGAACTAACCAACTATCCATAGCAAACAAAACTCCTAAGTAGCAGTTGTCATAAATAATCTTGGAGATTGTATGGGAGATAGTGAATACACCCAGGCAATCACCTCAGTGTCTCTGCTTGACTGGGCCACGTGTAATTTAAATACCTGTGTGTCAGAGGCCAGGGTAGCATATGGCTAGAGTTCTATAGGCCCTAGGGCCAATAGCCTCTTACCTACCTATGAAGTGATACACACCCACATGTACTTGTTGCAATAATCGATATGTGAGGTTGACTGAGTGTGATGGTGAATGTGTTGGTGAATGTGTCAGAGTTCGGTATATGTGTGATAGCTTAGTGGGAAACTGTTTCAGTCATGGTATTATGTGTCCTAGCTGTGATCCCAGCAAAAGATGTGTATGCAATTGGTAGGCAGAAAAAGCAGTATGCCATACTGTCTGACATAGTCCCTTATTGTCGACTGGGGTGTCCCATTGTAGGCTAAAGCAATACATGTTTGCTTATTGGGTGTTACTGCTGGTGAATCCAACTCCTGTATGAACTGTAGTACTACCTGAAGCTGTATGCCTAAACAACACAGTATGGTGTACGTGCACATTTATTGGAACCACTGTTATGGGTGTTCCTTGTAGTCCTCACAGATTACATACCTCAGGCATAAGGTCTGGTAACTACTGACACACAGTACTGTAAGGTACACAGGTAAAGGTCACCTGGGTTGCCATACCTTTGTGTCTGTTATGTATGTCTGCTGTGTGTGTGGGTATGCCTGTACCATGGCCTCAGTCATATGTGTGTTACAGGATATAACTGCGTATCTAGCAACAAGTATAGTCTAGTACAGCAGTATGCCACCTGTATTAATGAATGTGCACATATGTTAGTCAGGAGTCCGCCATTAATGACTAGTGTGGTATACTGGTAATACTGTCAGTGGACTTTACATTCATTGCAATGGATTACTATTTCATGATGCATTAGCATGATATATACCTCCTGTGGCTAGGTGGTGCATTGTGTCACATTCAGTGTGCCATGTACTGTTGTATAGTCTTAGATACTGCTATAACTTTGTTGCTCTGCAAAACATGGTTTGATATATACAGTGTGCCAGGCACTGTCAGGTATCTGTGTGTTGAGAACTTATATGTGGTATTGAAAGTGTGTATCTTCTGACAGCCAATAGGTTGCTATATATGGCAGTTAATTTATATCTGTACTTTAGAATGTTACGTGCGCCACATGACTTGCTCACACATATTGTTTCTTTGTCTTCCAGGGTAATGTCCCACCATCGTAACCCAGCATATAGCACGGCCAAGGAGGAAGCCATCACAGCAAGCCTGGTGCAGCACTATGCACTGCTGTTCTCCAGAACCAGCCAAGACCAGCATGAGTGGGCTGCACTGTGGCAAGATCTTGTCCATAGGGTAAATGACATAGGCATGCATAACCGGACATATGAGCAGGTATGCCATCACTGCAGTGATTTAATTAGACATGTCCGGCAATGTGCATCTGATATCCGCAGACAACAGCTTGCCAGAGGTGTGGGGGGGGTAGCCATCCATCCCCCCCTCACCAGAGTTGAGGAGCTGCTCCTGAGCCAGGTGGCTCCTGGCCAACAACAAACACAACAATTAACATGTATCATCATGGAGCCCGGAGCCACCCAGCAAGTTGACATGGAGCGTGCAGGTAACATGGCATAGCTGTAGAATACTGTTACCTCTATTGGTAGAGCATGCGTATGTGCGATGTGTACTGTGTAGTTAGACAATTTGGTGCCTAGTGTTCTGCAATACTAATAATTAGGAATATAATCTGTAGGCCTGTTACTGTCCACCGATGTACTACTGTAGCAGTGCCACAGTTGTTGCCACTGACAAAGTGTCTGATATCCTTGTAGGTCCCTCTGGTGTGACAGCAAGGCAGCAGAGCCATGCTGGTGAGTGTGTTATACCTTTAATATTGCTAATTAAATGTGCATGTCATAGGTGAGGTGTAGGCTATGTACACGTAACACACCTACGCATAATGCATGCTGTGCATGTTTGCTGTGAGACTATGAACATTCTAGGAACATGGGTAGCTACCTAAAACACATACAATACACAGAGCATCCCACACAATTGTGGCAACACTATAGTGGACATCGAATAGGCAGAATCGATACACATGCACACAACATACATACCTTTGTCATATGCAATACACGTTAACATGCTACACATGGCGTATTCAGACACCGCTGTAAGGTCACACTACAGTATCCCAAACCTTATCCACACAGCACACTTAATATACCTGAGGGGTAGATGCTTCACATGTGGCTGTGCAACACTCTTCAACTCTGCTTTACTGCTCGCACTCCTAGTCCTCCCCCTTAGTCTCTCTACCCCCTTCTCTGCTGCTTCAGTTCTCCCTGCTCTTCCTACCGCCTTCCTGAACCTCATTAGCTCCCTTCCTGATTGTCCTCTTGGGGTCTCTACTAATCCAGTCTGACTGACCACTAGGTGGTGCTCCACTACCTCTTCTGTTCTCACTATCTTTCCCTATCCTCCTTATCTCCCCTACTACAACCCTCCAACCTCTCTTCCTCTGCTCTCTTCCTCTCTTCTGTCCAGAACTCACAGCCATCCTTCTCCTTACTCAGCCCTCCTCTACTCCCTTTCTGAAGTCTCTTCCTCTCTCTCTGTCTTTCTCCTTTGCATTCTTCCCTCTAAGTCCTCTTCTCTGCACATCTCATTACCCTTCCTTCTCTCTCCTTTACTTACCTTCCCCATCTTCACATCTCTGCTAATCTTGCTAAACTTATCTTCTGACTACTCACTCTTTACTGATTGTCTTCCTCACTTTTCTCCTCTACTGGCTCTTCCTGCTCCGTTCGCCCTACGGGCTCACTCCACTCCCCTATCCTGCCCCCAAATCTCACCCGCCCCCAGCACCTCCACATTTATACCTCACCAGCTCCACCCTCCATTTTTTACAACCAATCACAGTCTTTCCCTCCTCCTCAGTTAATTAACCAATCTTAACCCTCCACTTACTTCCCCAACCCCTCTATCCCTCCCACTTCTCACTACACTTAACCCTACCCCCCTACTCTATATTCCACTACTTCACCCTCTATCCACATCCATTCTCTTCTACCTTCTTATTTTCTCCTACCACACCCCACCCTTTCAAACATGCACTCCCAAATTCTCATTTCCCTCAGACTCCCCTTCTCTCTTCTCATCTTTCTTATTCCTCTCCATCACGCTACTTCTTACTGCTTAAAAGCTCACCCATACTTGCCTAGTACCCAAGCTATCACTCTCTCCTACCCACTACCTCTTCTACACACTCACTTCCACTCCATTTCCCCCTCCCTTATCTCAATAAACCTACTACACCTCTTCCATCCCAAAATACTCTCCTCCTCTACAAAAAGCCTTTTTTATATATTTCCACTAACCCCAAACAACTTCCTACTCTCCAAACATAAGAGACATAAAGTTATCTCACATAATTTCCTAGCCTTATCTGGAGACATTCATCCTAACCCTGGTCCCACCCTCAGTAGAAACAACTCCTTCCCTCCTTCCCCCTCCTCCCCACTTTAAATACGCCTCTCCTTCCTTCTCCTTCTTCTCCTAATTCCTCTCCTAGCACCCTTAAGGTCTTCACTATCAATGCCCAGAGCCTTAACAACAAAATTCACCATGTTCATGCTTGGATTAATCACAACCAACCTGACATCTTAGCCATCTCTGAAACCTGGCTAAAACCCCATATATCTGATTCTAAAATATTACCTCCAGGTTTCAACATCCTCAGGAGTGACCAATTAAACAATAAAGGTGGAGATTCCGCCCTAATCTACTCTAACCTTCTCTCCATAATTCCCCTGAAAATCCCTACCCCTCTTTTAGAAAATACTGAAATAACTGCTTGTCTGCTCCGACTCAATAAACATAAAAATATCTGTTTCATTTCCTTATACATCTCCCCAGGCGACAATATCTCTACCCTGGAGAATATTCTTCACTGGGCCTCTTCTGAAATAAAATATGAAATATTTATTCTAGGAGACGTCAACATTGATTGGAACAAAAATCAACACTCCTTCCCCCTCCCTAGCTATCAACCTTTTCAACTTCTCCCAAGTAATCCATTTGACAACCAGACCTAACAAAAACCACCCCCCAGGATCCATCATTGATTGGATTTTAGTCTCCCATCCAAGCAAAATCTCTCTTTCAGGAACTATCCCTGACTGCTTTAGTGACCATCTCCCTTCCTTCATTCATCGCTCAACTAACCCCTCACAATCCCAACATCATTACATCCAAACTCGTAACCTTAACAACTTCAACCCCACAATTTTCTCCAACATATTCAAACAAATCAACTGGTAAATCCTTTACACTCTCTCCCTCGACAATGCCGTAGAACATTTTAACTCCATCTTCCTAAATGCTCTTAACTCCCTAGCCCTCCTTAGGAACAAACAAATTAAAGCCAATTCTGCTCCTTGGCTGACCAAAGAGACAAAACATACCATGCATCTCAGAGACAAATCCTGGAAACTTTATCAGAAAAGTAAACAGTCTTCTGCCTTGCTCCAATATACCCAACTCCGCAACCAAGTAAAAAAACTAATTATCTGGGACAAAAAAAAACTACTACAAGAAACTTCAGACTAATAATAATGACAACCCAAAACTATTCTGGAAATCTGTTAACTCTCTTCTCCATCCTGGGTCTCGAAACAACCCCTGCCCTGACCCTAGTTTAACTGCCAACGAACTGAGCTCTCACTTCAACACTTTCTTCACAGATTCTATAGCCAAGCTAACCAAAACTTTCCCTACAAACAATCCTCCCAACTTCCTAAACTCTTCTAACGACTGTCACTCTATGTTTCAACTCAAACCAGTTTCTACACATTTATAAAAAAGCTCTTATCCAAACTTAAGCCTTGTTCCAACACCCCCGACAACATTCCCCCCTCCTTCCTCAAATGCGCAGCCGAAGGAATTGCTCTACCAATTAGCATCCTGATTAACCGATCCTTACAAGAGTCATACGTACCCAAACTCTGGCATTCAGCCTACATTCTACCACTTCATAAAGGAGGTAAAAACAACTCCATTTCTAATTTCCACCCCATAGTCCTACTCTCTCCAATATCTAAAATTCTAGAGGAAATGTTTCCACCACCAACTATTACCCTACTTAACTGAGAATCAGTTACTTACACCCACCCAACACAGTTTCTGTCCCGGCCACAGCACTATAACTGCCCTACTCTCCTTCTTAGAAACATTTAATCAAGCCCGAGATTCTGGACTTCTTGTTTCGACTGTTCTGCTAGATCTATCTAAAGCCTTTGACACCATCTCCCACACTCACCTACTCTGCCACCTCTCCAACCTTAATCTTTCCACTAATACTCTTTCCTGGTTCTCCAGTTACCTCTCTGACAGATCTCAGGCTGCCAGATGGAAGGACTCTACCTCCTCCTTCTTACCTACTCTTACCGGCGTTCCTCAGGGATCCATCCTCGATCCCATACGTTTCAACATCTTCATAAACAACCTTCACACTGCTATCCCTGACTCAACAGTCATCCAATACGCTGATGACTCTACCTTAGTCTGTGCCGCCCCCAATTTTTCTGAACTTCTCTCCAAAACACAAACAGCTTTTTCCACTACAGAAAACTGGATGCACCAAAACCATCTCTCCCTCAACTCCAATAAATCCAAAATGCTAATTTTCCTCCCTACCAAGGCTGCCTCCATTGACAAAAACACTTTCAACATCCTCAGCAAAACCAACACCCCTATAGAAGTGGTACCCTACGCTAAACTCCTTGGCATAACCATTGACAAACGCCTTAAATTCGACCTCCACATACAACAAAACATAAAAAAAAAACACCAAAAGTTAAGTATGCTCTACAGGAATAATCTATTTCTTTCTAAATCTTCTAGACATACCTTAGCTACCTCCTACCTCCTTCCCTCTCTACTTTATGGTGCCCCTCTTCTAACTAATCTGTCCACCTCTCTCTCCTCTAAACTTGAAGCTTGCTATAATAAAATCTCTAAATTCACCACTAAATCCAAAACCTCAACTTACCACTGCCTCACCCTTCAATCTCTAAACTGGTTAGAACTCCCTAACCACCTTGACTACCTTCAACTTACAACCACTCATAAATTAATATTCTACCCAGGAAAATGCCCAGCTCTATCTAACATCCTTCCACCTTGCATCCCCAACCGATCATTAAGAACTGAACACCAAAATCCAATCTCCATTCACAGACCTAAACATCCCGCCGGCCAGCAACTTCTATCCTTCTCTCTAGGTAGAAAATGGAACTCTCTCCCTCCTTCTCTTAGAACCATACCTAACACAGAATACTTCAAAACCCAACTTTTCTTACACCTATCTTCAAAATGGAAATGTTCTTGCTTTCACCCTACTTAATTTCTAGGCTTCCCTAAACTAAGCCCCTCTACTCCTGCACCTTCTGCCCTCTAATTCTTGCTAAATGGTTTTATCTGACTCTCCCTTGACTGTAAGGATGAAAATGTTGCAAATTTTTAGTACAAAAAAAAAAATGTTGTTGTTTTTCTTAGCTTTTGCAGTGCTCTTCTTTGTACTTTTGCTGTGTTTTTCTTATCATTTGCGGTGCTCTTCTTTGCATTATTGCTGTGTGGACATTCTATTTGTAAAATTGA
The DNA here is from genome assembly GCF_019279795.1 of Protopterus annectens. NCBI lineage: Eukaryota > Metazoa > Chordata > Ceratodontiformes > Protopteridae > Protopterus > Protopterus annectens. The sequence continues at coordinate 1,541,603,409 of NC_056735.1, forward strand.
ATTTACAGTGTTATTACTATGTATACTTGCAGAGTGGACACTCTTTTGTATTTATCTCATGCATTGCATTCTTTGATTGTACTGCCTTTGGAGCTTTTCTCCCCGGGCCTCCACTGAAAATGGGTACTTCTTGGCCCAGTGGACTTCCCCGGTAATCAAACTGAAATAAATAAATAAATAAATAAATAACACATAACACATTCATGTTAGGCAATGCCCCCTATTGGGCACCTCACAAATCCATGTAACAACTGGCCGTGAAATGGTGAATGTAGCCATGGTACTGCAGTTCAGGTACAGCATGCTATGTGCCGGTCTGGCACACATTAGTAGCCTTGAGTGACCACATGATGCTGCATGATGATGGCTCATGGTACTACACCCCATCCAGTTACAGTGGCCACAGTAATACACATATCATGAATTGCTATACACCTCAATGTTGTGTGTGTGCAGACATATGCACCTATACGCAATATGCATAGCAATCCACATCTGTAGAAAGTGACACACATATGTCTTGTAATGCTATGGGGTGTATAGGTCACATGACACACATTGTGTATGTGTGATGTTTCATGTTGCAGTTGTGTGGTAGCATGCCATGTCATGGCTGGCACTGGCATGTCCACAATATGTCCTGCACTCACCATAACCACTGTACAATGGCTATGTTAAGCAATGGCATTCCATCAGGTATACATGCACCACTCATCCTGTGTGTATACATAGCATGCATGTGCTACACCTGTGTACACAATCATTTGCTAAAGACACAGATGCTCTAATCAGAAATGGATATCTATGTGACACACTAATACACATCCAGCCATGGTATGTATTCCTGTGACTGATGGTGCACAGGACATTGCAGGGCTTTTAATACCTGCACATCAATGTTGTGTCCATGTACACATTGCGTTCCAGGGTGAGGCCATTCACTGAACAAAACACACATGCATCAAGGCGATGTATACTGTTATTAGCAATGGCTGTCTACACTCACACTGCATGCTGCTGAGCAACACATGTCCTGCATGCTGTCATGTTTGAAATAAATGTTTGGCTTGTGATACTGTACCCCAACATCACATGCTATTGAGTATGTTCGGGATTGCTGGTGGTGGTGGTGTGTGTGTGTGTGTGTGTGTGTGTGTGTGTGTGTGTGTGTGTGTGTGTGTGTGTGTGTGTGTGTCTGTACTAGTGAGGAATGTATTTGTGTGCATGTGTGCATGTGTGCATGTGTTCATGTGTGCATATGTGCATGTGTTCATGTGCTCATGTGTGCATGCGTGCATGTGGTCATGTGTGCATGCGTGCATGTGTTAATTTGTGCATGTGTTCATGTGTTCATGTGTGCATGTGTGCTGACATCATGTACAGGTCTTAAAGTGTGTTTCCTGTCTCCATCTCACAGGTGCTGATACTTGGCTTGTTCAATGCAGCAGGGAAACTGATGTCATTGAGCATGATAGTGACAATGATGATAGGTGTGTTGAGGCACAGGCATGTTTGCCAGGGTCTATCATTGGGCCACCAATCGACCCTACACAAGTGTCCACCCCATCCATGCACACAGTCATACTGTCAATACATCTGTCATCAATGCCTTTAGCAGAGGGACAGTGTACAGCCAGCATTGGCCAGGACAGTGTGGTATCCATGGCGTATGCTTCCTGACACAGCAGACATACCCAGATGTCTGGAAGGGTACCACATAGGCAGATGTCCAGGGGTTTTCGTCGGAGCACTGCTGCCCATCAGGCCACTGGCAGACGTGCCACAGGTCTAACTACCTCACGTATGTTCCAGGCTGTCATGGAGGCACAGGCTAGTATGAAACGGTACACCAGACATGGACTGAGGGCACAGAGGACATGTAACACCGCCGTAATAGACAGTATCCATGACCTAGCTGGTGCCATCCTCAATTACACTGAGGTCACCGATAGACGTTGGGGAGAGACACTAGATGTCCTCCACAATGTCATGTCCATGTGTCAGGACAGTGCGGGATGGTTGAGTCATCAACATGGACATATGCCAGCAACATCAGCAGCTGGCAGTCATTGCAGACGTCCCTCAAGCAACAGCCGCTCCCGTAGTGCCAGTACCAGCCCCAGCAATGTTGGGGGTGGGCTGTACATAGACTGTCCTAGAAGACCAAGTGCACGTGGCTGTGGACAGTCCCAGCAGGGACCTGGGTCCAGTGTACATCCATCTACCTTTGGGGCTAGTACCCAGTCTGGCTTGGTACCTGATAGTGTCAGTAGCACCCCTGCCAGGCACCAGGTGCCGTATCCATGGCCAGAGACGGTGACCTGTGAAGCCTTGCAGGTACAGTCTGTGGCTGTCCCACAAGTACCCATATGTGGCAGCCACATTGTGGAACTGTGTGCATGCAGACACACACACACATAATCCAGACACCTAGTGCTAACACATACCCACACACATTACATCAACATTGGCCCATACCATTATTCTTGCTCCTCACACACACACACACACACACACACACACACACACATACATGTCGATTGGATGGCTCACTGTAGGCCTCTGGCAGACCAACAGCACACCCTGTGCATATGATGAAACCTGTGCTACCTCCTGTCATCTGTAACATCAATGCAGGAACAGGCTACCATGGTGCTGATGCACAGGGTGTCTTTATAGCAGTATAGCAATGTTAGCATGTTGTCAGCAGTAGAGTTTAATGATATGCTTGAAGGTGTAGCTGAGCAGGCATGATGCATTAAAGCTATGATTGTCATTGTAGTGTTGGTTACACCAGTGTTAGTTTCAATTGTATATTGTCCACCCGCGTGCCACTTGGCTGATGTGTGCAGTATTGGCAGCATGTGTTAGAGAGTAGACAGTATGTGTGGGATTTGTGTAGCACATATTTGCAGGTGTACAGTTGTGGAAATGGTGGAGGTGCACTGTCTGCATGTACGTGCATAGTGGACACATGGGCAGGGTGACATGCTCTGTATTACACAGTAACACTCTATAGTTTCTATTGTTGGCCAGTATGCATTGTACTACACACATTTTGGAACCTAACTACACATGTGTGTATGACATGGTTTGACACTGTGCTGTGGGTGATACTGTTACTATCTGTCATTGTTTTGCATTCTGGTAGTATACATGACTGCAACAGCCTGACCATAACCAATCATTAGCTGATGTCCTGACAACTGACACACAGATGTAGGACACATAGCAACATTTGGATCCTTCAGGTACTATACTATGCCAGTAACCAGTGGTATTCAGCTGCTCCCATTACTGAGACCACTCCTGGTCAGCATATGGCTCTCTTAGGTACAAGCAGTCACAGTAGGGATATGTCTGTCCACGTGTGCTAATGCATACAGTGGCCTATACTGCATTCTCCAGGTGACACACACATCCTCCACAAGGGTATCATACAGACAGATACCTGTTGTCAAACCCATGCTGTAAAGCTATAGGCGAAACTAAGTGTAGTCATCCACCTTTACGGAACATCGTATCCCCACAGTACCACATAGGTAGTAGCCACCAACATCATGAACAGGTACTGATGTGTACATGCAACCTAGTGTTACGTCATCTATCCTTTGATAATCACATTCCCTAAGGTATTTTAGAATCCCTCGGTGGATCACATAAGCAATCAGGGGTCTGCACGCATGTCCACAAAGGTTGTTGTACACCTATAATGCATAGCCATCATTGACAGACTCTGCTGCATTTGAACAGGTCTGACATATACCTTGGCCATAAACCCTCACACACACAATTCAATAGAAACCGTAATGAGTGTGTGTGACATGGATGACCTAGGCCAGACATCACTGCAGTGGCTGGCCTTGTTCCAAGCATACAGATGTGACCTAAGGTCTGTGAAGCAGCAGCACAGTTTGGCAAAGATGCCAACTGTGTACTTGGATAAAGCAGGGTTCACACACATGCAATACTTGAGGTAACATGTACGTATATGTATTTGCCTTATAGCTACCTCACATGTGCAATGCCTACTGATATGTCATACGTTAGTAAAAGCAAAGCCGCAACACATTGGCCAACACTGTCACCCACATAGAGCACAGACACTCACCAAGTGCAGGATTCAAACCCCTTCCTAATTACTTGATGATATTAGAGGAGTACACATCAACACATCGTACTGTACACATAACTGGGAAGTATATTTTCCACAGGTATATTTGTAGGATGGTGACATGATCAGACTTGACAAAGAATAGTTTACCACTTTTAAGGTGTTTTGCTACTCCCCTAAAAGGTTGCTCCTTCTCAAGGAGACCACACACACACACAGCTGTCAAGTGCAGGGCTCAAATCCCTACCTAACTACTTCATGATACTAGAGGAGTATGCATTAACACAACGTGCTGTACAAATTACTGGGAGAAATGTTTTCCACAGGTATGTTTGTAGGATGGTGACATCATCAGACATGACAAAGATTTGTATACTACTTTTAACGTGTTTTACTACTCTCCAAAAAGGCTGCTCTTCTTCAAAGAAATCACAAACGAACGCACACAGTTAGCCAGTGCAGGATTCAAACCCCTACCTAATAATACTAGAGAAGTATGCATTAGCACGATGTGCTATACACATTACTGGGGGTTCTTTTTTCCACAGGTATATTTGTAGGATGGTGACATCATCAGACATGATAAAGATGTGTATACCACTTTTAAGGTGTTTTACTACTCTCCAAAAAGGTTGCTCTTTTCCAAGGCGATCACACACAGTTGTCAAGTGCAGGATTCAAACCCCTACCTAACTACTTCATGATACTAGAAAAGTACACATTAGCGCAGCACGCTATACACATTACTGAGGGTTCTTTTTTCCACAGGTGTATTTGTAGGATGGTGACATCATCAGACTTGACAAAGATTGGTTTACCACTTTTAAGGTGTTTTACGACCCTCCTAAAAGGTTGCTCTTTCCCAAGGAGACCACACACACACACACACACACACACACACACACACACACACACACACGTCAAGTGCAGGATTCACACCCCTACCTAACTACTTCATGATACTAGAGAAGTACGCATTAACATGACATGCTATACACATTACTGGGGGTTCCCTTTTCCACAGGTATATTTGTAGGATGTTGACATAATCAGACTTGAAAGAGATTAGTTTACCACTTTTAAGGTGTTTTACTACTCTCCAAAACCTTTGCTCTTTCGCAAGGAGACCACACACAAACAAAAACACTTGTCAAGTGCAGGATTCAAATTACTACCTAGCTACTTTATGATACTACAGAGGTATGCATTTACACACTATGCTATACACATTACTGTGAGTTATTCTTTCCACAGGTTTATTTGTAGGATGGTGACATCATCAGACTATACAAAGTGGGTTACATTAGGTGGGCTACATTGAAGGAATGTCTACACACTTTGGCCATGTCATCATCAAAGGGGTGTGTACTATCTACCTGTGTCCCCAGGGCCATAATGACTTTCTCTGTACATACTGGATTACCACCCATGTGGTAATTTGTGTGCACTTTGTTGTACCCAAAGGGGATGACTATGCATTATTTGGCATTCAGCTTATCATCATCAAAGGGGTGTGTACTATCTACCTGTGTCCCCAGGGCCATAATGACTTTCTCTGCACATACTGGATTACCACCTATGTGGTAATTTGTGTACACTTTGTTGTACCCAAAGGGGATGACTATGCATTCTTTGGCATTCAGCTTGAGGGCATTGTTTTGACACCAGGTATCTGTCTCTGTAAGACACTTCTGGAGGATGACTGTGATAGCCGTGCAGTCGATTATGGACCACAGTTACCATTCATCTGCAGACCTATTCAGCCGTACACCTCCCATGCTTGCCTGTACCTCTGAGCAGTATCTACTGAACAGGTGGGGTCCCAGGACCAAGACCTGTGGGATGCCATTTGTGACTGGCTTAGAGTTGGACATGGCACAAGCAACTCTGAACATGTGTGTTTGATCTGTGAACCACCTGGCCACCCATCCTGTGACATAGCTGTTAATGTTCCAGCTGGTACACTTGTCCATGATGACAGAGTGGGGAATGGTGTGGAAAGTCCTTTGTGAGGTTCGGGTGGGCTGTGTGGACTACTTTCACCTCCATCTATGTCCTTGGTAACTGTTTGAAATAAGTCAACTAGGTTTGGGAGCCAGGATCTGACTTTAACAAGGTGAAGTTGTGGAGTCCAGTGTCTGGAGGTCTCCAGTGTCTCTGTTTATGGGTTCCATGACAATTTGCTCAATAGCTCTGTAGACCAGGCTGAGTAGACATATTGGGCAATGGTGTCCATGTTCTGTTGTGGCACCCCCTTTCTGGAGCTAGATGACGTTTTGTGTATGCCATTCTTTGGGTACATAGCCTGTGGTATGCTTGTGTCTGGACAGTGAATGTGAGTGAGGGTCCAGTTCCTCATGGGCCTAGTGTATGACGCAGCCTGGGACACCATCCAGTCACATTGATGCTGTGTTCTCAGCTTTGGTAAGAGCTGTCTTTACCTGCATGTCCATGACATCTGGGGCTCTGCATCCTTCTGTGCTTGACACAGGCCCTTTTGGGGGTGATGGGGGTGTTTACACTGAACTTGTCCCCCTGGATTTGGGCAATGAAAGTTGGTTTGGTGTATTTCTTTTGTTTTTTCAGCAGCTGATAGCATATTTGGAAGTTGAGACCTACATGTCTGGTATAGCTACCAAAAGCTTTGTGGTTGTTATTCTTACATTCCTTGGCTATTTGTCTTTAGAAACTGTCCTTGGATTATTTTATGAGTGATTATTGTTTCTTCCTAATAATGATCAGTGATGCGTTTCCTTTAGTGAAGTTGGCTCTATCATGTGTTCATTTCCTCCTTCTGTTGTCTAGCTTATTTATGGGCAACAAACACCTGATTGTTGTCCTATTTTTGGAGGTGTGCATCTTGGTTTTATTTGTGATGTCTCAATCCATGCATCCCTGTAGATGCTCATAGGATGCACTTGTAAATTATTATGTGGATTGTATACCATTATCCTATAGCAAGTGGGCTTTGGAACGCTCCACTTTGGTCTTGGGAAGTGTGCAGTTTGCTTTTGCAAATGTCTTCACAGTGGTTTCATTGACTGGGTGGGGGGGGCCGGATGTGGATGTCCAGTGTGATTACTTTGTGATCTGATATTACCAGCGAGGGGTTTATCTCTGTAGTGAAACACTGGTACCCCATGTTGGTGATGATCATGTCCAGTATGTTCTCACCTCTAGTGGGCATGGTGACCAGCTATTCCAGGGTGTTAGGGTTTTTAAACTCTAGGAAACATTGGGCAAAGGATGTTGTACACGAGTAATTCCACCACTCACTGTTTGGGTAGTTGTAATCTCCTCATATAATGGTGTTGGATAGGACCTTTATACTTTCCATTGTTCTCCGGAATACTGAGTGAGGTTCCTGAGACAAGGTACATGATCTGTAGCAGGCTACAATCTGATGGCCAGCTTTGGCCAATGTTAGTTGCACTTGCATGGTCTCCAAGGCCTCATGCTGTGCCACTAACCTGAAGGTGTGGGTTTCCATAGGGTAAATGGGTACACCCCTCCTTTTTGTATTTCACTCGTGGTTTTGGGTCCAAAGGTCAGAAGGATTGTGAGTGTTTTACGTGGACCATATCCAACAGCTCTGTGTTTGACATAGCTTTGTATGTTAGGCAGTGAACACCGCTGAGTAGGCGATATGCAAAGGAGTTCGTATGGAGCATTTTGAGATGGTCTGTGTATGGCATGTATTTCAGGCTGCTAATGCTCTTTGTGTGGTATTGCTGCTGGCTTTCCAGTTGTTGTAGTTGTCTTGTGAAGTACATAGCAACAGTGGCATTGTACTCTATTATAGTTCTAGTGAGTGATGAGTGGAGGGGAACATTGTCCTCTTCCATTCTGCATGAGATGCATTTTGTGATGAGGTGTGCCACATGGGAGGGTTTCCTGACTACTGTGGGAATGTGATTATCACAGTTGTATCCACTGTCCACCTGTGACCCAAGGTCTCTTGTCACACTTTCAGTGTGAAGTATACTACCACCTCTGCTGTAGTTCTTGGCTACAGAGGTTTTAATATAGGGGATGACAATGCACCTTTTGGCATTGAGCTAGAGCCCATGGCTTTGACAACAGCCATCTGTCCCAGTGAAGCCCTTTTGTAGGATGTCCACATCTTTTGTGTTTACCATTATGGCTCCTGGTTTGCAGTCCTCTGGTAAATTCAGCTGCCACAGACCTGCCATGTTAATGTTTACTTCAGGGAAGTAGATACTACACAGCCTGAGAAGTTATCTGGTCCCATAGCTGCTGTGATACTGGCTTTGGAGAGTGTGTATTATCTGTGCAGCCATGATGACAGCAACTTTGCAGTCTTCCATTATAGAGATTTGCTCTTTCATGGGTGAGAGTGGTGTACAGTTAACAGTGATCCTATCTGCCAGGATGTTGACAATATCAGTTGGCTCTGTACATTTATTGCCATTGAACTGTAACTTGGAACAGATCTGACTGTAACCATGACATGAACCGGCCTGTTGGGCAGAGAGCTCCTGAGTAGACAATATGCCACAGAGTACAGATTGGGTTACATTCAGTCTTGTTGCATGGGGCGACAATTTGAAGCCAGTAATCCTCTTGTTAAGGTACTTCATTGGTCTTTCTAGCTGCTGAATGTGCCTAGTCAGATTCATCGCAAGTGTGTTGTGGTACTCTCTGACAGATCTGATGACTGCTGAGTAGTGGGAACCTCCTTTGACCTACATGCACAGATTTTGTGTGAACACATAGCATGATTTTCCAACCACTTTGTGAATGTGTTTCTGGAAGTAGAGATGACTATCCACATTTGTCCATAGATCCCTAATTATCACATCCGTATCTAGCCTAAGTGTGTGAGCATGCCCAGTATGACCTTTCAGTATGTTGCTGCCTGACATTTGGTTCGTTTCTTTAGGTGTGTGAGCATGCCCAGTATGACCTTTCTGTGTGATGCTGAATGGAATCCACTAAATTTGTTGGAGTGTGTGAGCACGTCCTGTATAGACATTTATACTATATGTGTATGGAAAATCAAGTTGTATTTTTACAGCAGGGATCACCTTTGTGTCATAGATCAACAGGGCCCTGCCACATGCTGCTCCTGCTGCAGCTGTTTTCACAGGATCATATTGTGTAGCATGGCACATACCATGACAATTTGGGTACATGTAGTTGGTGAGTACTGCAAGGCTCCACCAGATGTGTCCAGGCAATGGAACCATGACTTGAACATCCCAAACACATGCTCTATTACATTTCATGTTTGTGCGTGAGCCTCATTATGGTGTTCTTGTTCAGGTGTGTGTGCATTTCTCATGGGTGTCATCAGCCATGGCTCCAGTGCGTATCCAGCATCCCCCACTAAGTGACCGTCAGGGATGTCCCCATTGGCAAATGTCTGGTACAGCTGTGACAGATGCCAGATATGGAAATCGTGGTAGCTTCCAGGGCAGCCAGCACACACATTCAGTATTATGCCCTGGGCATCACACATGACCTGGCAGTTGATGGAGTGGAAGCCCTTGCGGTTGATGTAGGCCCTACCCCGCTCAACGGCTGGTGCTTTGATGTGTATGTGCATGCAGTCAATTGCACCCACTAACTCAGGGTATTCCATTATTTGATGGAAGAGACGCATGTTGCTGGCCAATGCCTCATGGGAATTGGGGAAATATACATGATTCCCGACATGTGCTGACATGGCATTCAGGAACCGGTGCAGTACCCTAGATGCTGATGCCTGTGAAATCCCCATCATATCACCAGTTGGTCTCTGGAAGGTACCTGTTGCTAGTATTCTTAGGCCAACACATACCTTGGTTTCCACTGGGATGGATTCCCCTCTGTTGGTTCTTTGTGTGAAGCATGGCCTGCACAGCTTAACAATTTGCTGCAGGAGCTCTCTGTCCACTCTATAGCGCTCCACTATCTCCAGCTCATGTAGCCCCTGGTAGGTTACCCTGGGTCTGTACACTCTTCTCCGTCTCCTCACTGTGGGTTGCTCAGCAGCATTCGCAATGGTACCACCCTCAGCATCTTGCACATGTCACCTTATAATAGCAATGGCAGTCCCTAACATTATTTTGTCTCAGTTAAGCGTTTTCACTTCTCTTTGTAGAATGCAGTGTTGCAGTGTTTCCAAGAAAAACATGGGGGAATGTTGTTTCCAGAGTTTTAAGTGCTGGGCTGGGCTAGGCTAGTGTACGGCCTGTGTAATTGGCTGATTCTGATTGATTTCACATGGCAGCTCTGCTAGTTCTCCTTGGTTTACATCCTACTACTACCTTTCCTTCCTTTTCTCATTTCTGTTTCCACAGGGGCAGCACCACTCCAACAAGCACAAACTTGTGCACACGAGCACACACGCATGCACACAGCCTTACACAGGCTTACACGGGCTTAGGTGGGTGCACAATCGTGCATACACGCTTAGTCAGCCTTACACAGGCTTAAACGGGTGCACACACACGCATACAGGCTTAGACCGGTTTCCAGACACTTGAAGAGAGTCAATGAGGGACTCTTGGCTTTTACTTTTTGTTTTTAGGGTTTTTAGAGTGCCGCACATTTGCACAGTGCTGCTCTATGCTTAAACATCGGAGATCGAGGAAAAAAATTATTTTTTTATTATTTTGCAACAGATAAAAATGCCAATGGCCGTATATTTGGCCATTGGCATGCTTCCTCAACTGGATGCATCCTTTATTTGGAGCTGTCAAAATTCCGTTTTGCTATTTGCAGAACGGTACTCAGTTGCCAACTGAGTACATTTCTGCAAATAACACTACTCTTATTCGGACCAGATAGTGTTTCCTGGATCGCAAATTTACCTCATTTGCATAGCTTTCAGCAGCAAATGAGATAATTTGCATAAACTAACCCTGTCCGTGCAAGAGTCGTTTTAGGAGCTCTCTTGTACGCCCCTGCCGGCTGTTCCCGGGTCACTCGGCAGACATGTCGGCTTGCTGGAGTCTTACTCTACTCTTAGACTCTGTGCAAGCCTTCGGGAATCCAGGCCACAGACTAGTATTCAATTACAAAAATTGGAACTTGTACTAAGGAAATTTAGCAGATGTTTTCTTGCAGTATTGAATGCGACTTATCACAACGGGTGTAAAAATCAAAAAGTATATACATTTCGCTAAACATACTTTTAAGGGAAGGCAATTTTAGCTTACAAAGCATTTAATGATGAGCTGCTGGAGGTTTTACTGAATTTAGATGTGTATTCAAATCTATTAACTCATAAATATAAGACTATTCATTTCTGCTTGCAAATACACAGGTACCCCTTAAGAAATAAATACATAACTGAAATGATTCCAAGAATTTGGAACAGACTAAAACATACTTGAGGACATCTGTTAATTTATTAACTTTTATGAAAAAATTGCATAGGTAGATGGGACATGAAATCTTTATTTCTCTGTTTGTGGAGTCTGTCCCCGTGATTCAATAATGCCTACACTAAGTGTATACCATTCTGAGTGAACAGACAGTAATAGCATAGCTCACACCTTCTTCCTCCTAATTTTAGTTTCCTACTGGTTTTCTTGCAGCTTTAAATATTTACAGGAATTTATAATGCTTACCACAAAGTGTAGAATACCTGAACACTTAGTGTAATCTTTCTGACTAGAAAGCACAAAAATGTGATAGGGATGATCTTGAATTCATATTGCTTACTCTTAGTGTAGGAATAATTGAATCTAGCGCTGTGGTTTATGCACAGTAATAGGTCCCATAAATAATAGCTTAAAAACTTATGAATTTACGGTAGGAGGTGAAAAGAAAGCCCATTATGTCCATAGAGAGGATAGACTTCATGAACTGATAATCAATGGGAAACTATTTTTTTTTATTTTATCTTTTTTATTTTGTTCAACACCCCTTCACTTTTGTTTAACATTAGAAATGACAGAAATAGCTAAATTATAAAAAGTCAAGTGTGTGTGTGTGTGTGTGTGTGTGTGTGTGTATGTGTGTGTGTGTGTGCGTGCATGCACGCGTACGCGCACGTGTGTGTGTGTGAGTATGTGTGTGCGCATGTCTGTGTGTGTGTCTGCGTGTGTGTGTGCACGCGCGTGCATGCGCGCTTACTCACACTTGTGTGTGTGTGTGTGTCTGTGTGTGTGCGCGCGCATGTGTGTGTGTGTGTGTGTGTGTGTGTGTGTGTGTGTGTGTGTGCAAGTATGTGTGCGCGTGCGTACGTGTGTGCGTGTTTGTGTATCCTTAAATATGCACTGTGTGGAGAGGCTATGATGGTAGGGTGTGAACAGTAAGCAATTTAAAAAAGGTGTGAAAAGACATATTTTCCTGAATTTGTAATGGTTCATTAGAAACAAATTCCAGTAAAAGCAAATAACTGAAAGATTTAGGGATTAAATACAGACAGTCAGAATTTCAACATTCATAAGTGTCCTACTGAATGAAAAAAAAGAGTAGTAGGTTTCAGCTGTAAGGGGGATATTAGGAAGAGAATTAGTTCTTCTGCAGGTAGGTTATAGCTCCTCAAAAAAAAAAAAAAAAAAAATCAGGAAAAAGTAAAAAGGTTATGCAATAATTTAAACACATGCAGGAGGTCAATGATTAGAGAAGATCAGTTATGTTCTGCACATAATATCATCTGAGCCAGTAGGTTAGATGATTTTTTCATGTATCGCATCTCTGTATGGAAAATCAAACAAAAAAGTGCATGTCCCCCTTAATAGTTCATCTCTAAAACTAAAATCCTCAGCTAAATATTGTTTATATACCTTCCTTTCCCGCAATATGTGAGTTTACTTCCCAGCAGTAGTACTTCACACAGTGATACCAAATACTTTTCCTCCTGCTTTTATGGTCAAGATGCCCTTAGCTCAAAGGTTCTGAGAAAAGATCATTTCTTATACGGATGCGAGGGAATGAAAGTAAAGTTAACTTATACGTATGATGACGGGGCAACATATGATAAAACCCAACTGATTTTGGTCCTAACTTTGGTGTATAAACATAAGAAATTACATCAGAATTTGATATTACACAGTGGGTTTTGAGAATGAAATGCACTAAAGCTCGGATTAACTAAAAGGCAGTTAGTAACTAATCATGTTAAAGACAATTTTAGTTTTTGATCCACGTTTGTAACTTACTTGATTGTTTAGCAAAGGATTTTGCACACTGGTAGGAGATGTACTAATTAAGTGTACAGGGCAAGCACTAAAAGATAATGTAATATTAAGTGACATGAAGTAGAAAATGATAGTATTTTTTCAAATAAAGTTTACTGTTAGAGAATTCTTTGAAAATGGCATTATAGCTGACATTCTGAATCAGTTGTACAGCTTGGTGGAAACTTGAATCAGCTTACAAGTTAATGTTCGCTCATCTACTTCAGATGTATGAATCATTATTTCCTTCCTCTTCCTCTGCAGAAAGTATATCTTTTCATTCCACAAACCCTGAATATTCAGTGGACCAGGTCAAAACAGCAGATTCCTAGCACTGAATATGCACTTTTATATTGATTTTGTTCTGTAAAGTTCTATTATATCGTGTTCATTCTGTGCCTTGGTTTTGACAGTTTTCACTCATGTTCAACAAGTTCAACCACCCTTACAAACATACAACATATATAAATGCAAAAAGAGCATGTAACCTTGAGATGATTGAAACAGAACATGTATGGCTGACTCATTTAATATTCATTGTCTAAATAGGTATCTATATATAAGGACATGTGCTACACAAAATACTAACATGAAAGCCCCCAGGATATGATACACAAACTTTGAGAGTTTGAAACTCAAAATCTTATAAATGATAAGTGCAATTCTGAATTTGTAACAGGAAATGAAAAATTGTATGGTATACTGTAGGTGTATTTTTTTGTGAAGGGCAAGTCCTCCTGCACCTCTGATGTGAGGTGGGACTGCACCCTCTATACTCCTGTAGAAAATTAAATATACAAACTCAGTGTTCACAGTATCTCTGAGAACAAGAAATTTTGAGGCATAAACAATTTTGTCTTATTAGTACATATTAACATAAAATCTGGAAGTTTGGGACTAACATTATTAGGTTTTGAACATGCACAAGGAACCCAAAATAACCAATTAAACTAAATCATGACAAGTGGAAGAAAATTCCAAACATTAATAAACATTTGCACATACTAACTTTACTAGTGCCTGACTTACGTTTCAGAAAACTATTTGTGTAAGCATTTATTAGATTAATTTTTTTGTCTTAAAAAATGTTGAAATTGTGGTTACATATTTTATATTTACCATACAGTACATAGTAAGCATATTGTTACTTACTTCCGTCCACACATCCATCCTCAACCCCTTTTCCCATTTTTGCACATGGGGTTGGGGTGTCACTTCAACAGTGACAATCATCTAGAGCCAAGGTTTTCACCAGTGGGTGGCTAGCCCTGCCACAGTAGTTCATCCATACCACACACACACACACACACACACACACACACACACACACACACACACACACACACACACACACACACACACGCACACATACACCTACACACATACACACCTAGTGCCAATATATAGTGCCCAATCCACCTGCTGCATGTCTTTGGAATGTGGGAAGAAATAAAACATGTTTCCTGAGACATCATGAGAATATAATGGGGCCTAACATAAGAAACATCAAACTACTGACACAGAAAAGATAATAAATCCATAGTGAGACCATGAAAGTAGTCCAAACATGGTATGGCAGAAATCAGGAAAGGAAGATGTTACCCATAGCAATGCAACATTGTGTACAGGCCACATGAATAGATACATATGAATAATAGATAAAAATAAGAAAGGAAAAATAGATGCACTTGTGAATAGCTAAAATGAATAAACATACAGGATTATGATCAGTTCATTGAAAACAATCAACTTAGTTTGAGTTCAAGACATTAATACCAAGAATTCACCTTGAGACCAAGACCTGATCTTCACTGCATGGGGGGTTGCTTATAAAAACTTGTTAAGCATCTTTCTGACAGCAGAAAAATTCTTAACATTGAGTATTATGACTGGTTCTGCAATCATAACCAGTTCATTATGTGTTCTCAACACAGATGTCAAGAAAAAGTGTAGCAGCACAAAGTATTCTACTTGCTTTGAAAGCCAGTAAAGCACTTAGCAACAGTATCAACCAGACAACAGCACTATTCCTATTATTTTAATAGTGACAAGATTTTTTGATAAGCGGTGGAGACTGTGCTTATTTTACAATATAGGGAGCTTGTTTGGCAATTGAGGTTAAATGTCTGTAAGGGTCCCAGGTTAAATGAACGTGCTTCTGTTTCTATTGTGCTCAGGTTTAAGGTATTAAATGTCTGATATGAGATTTTATGTATATATATATATATATATATATATATATATATATATATATATGTATTTTTTCACAATGTTGTGCTTTTTAATTGACATTTTAGATGGCTTATTATGTTTTCTTTTTCATATACTAATGTTAATTTCAGTTTTTAGGTTTCTTATTTTACACTCCTGTGGGTTTGGTTTTTAGGGTCAATGAATGTTGTGTCTATTTGACCTTTTAAAAATGTGTGATATTTAATTGTGCATTTCATGTATTTTTTTGACCGTATGGCTTTAGATTTTTTAATTGTTTTTTTTTTTTTTGTCTGTGTGTTATGTGTCATTCACATCTATTAAGTTAGGGATGTTTCCTATTGGTCAAACACTTATTCCATGTCATGTTGTCTGATACAAAAGTGTGCCTTTATAGTGCTTATTTACTTTGATGAAGTCCTATTTTGTTCAGAGCATGAAAGTGCTTAGATGAATACAATTTATTTTCATGCTGCTCCCATGCCTTTTCTTTTTTATTTACTGTGAGTGGATAAGATTACTACAGTATTCCACATTTTTGCCTAAAAGTATCCCATCTGGAGGCATGCAAATCTAATTTGACTTCATTGCATAATTTATACATCATATTGCAACAGTATAGAACAAGATGATGATTGTGCATTATTTTGTCTTTCGACTTACACTGAAAGAATGGTTGTCACACAAAGCATATTCATTTCTTATTGTTAAAAAGGTGTAGGCCCTTAACCAATGTCCTTCTTCTTCCTCCATCTGTGTTTTGCTAAATTTACTTTGTCTAAAGAACATTTCTGAATTTTACCAGTTTTTGATTCTACAGCATTATTAAATGTCTACTTGCATTTGTTTGTTCAGGGAATTGCCTACTGGAAATGTATGTGTTCATATCCAATGGGTGGAACAGGCAATCATTTAACTTTCTGCAAGGGTAGGTGACCACATAGGTAGTTGTATTTATTAGGAAGATGTAGAAAGCACAGCTTTCTGTGTGTGGGAGGGAATGTGGAATGACTTTGTCCTACACGTAACTATTTGATCACAAGCCTGTCACATACTATTAGCCTGTTATCAAGGCATACTAAAACAACTGAACCAATCAGCCAGCCATACAGGTCTTTGTAAAGATGTTCGGCATATCCTAACCGACCTTATTAATTATGATATAACAACAATATGGCTTCATGAAATGGAGATCAAGGATGTTAAAACACTGCACAAAACTAAAAACCAAGATCCTGCTCCACAGTTCCAAAACAAACCAACTAATATTACTGTTAGATGCTAAACATGATGATATGAAGTGAAACCACCAACAACCACTTGATAAAAACAAGGATAATTTAATAAATAATCAAAGCTTAGTGCTTTTGTCCCATGCACAAATGGGACTTCATCTGCATTGTGCTGTGTTTTATTGGTTCATAGTTTTGTCCATCAAGGTTGTTAAATCATATTAATTTATTTGAGAAGGCCACACATACTTTTGACAGTGGTCATACTCTTCATACAGCTGATCTGGCCAAAGAATTTAATACCATAGTTCATGCCAGTATTGCAAGAAAGGTGACATCCCTAAATGTAGATTGTTATTAGTTAAGATGTATAGCCAACTGGCTGAAGGCAAAGACCATCTAGTTTGTGTGGAAGGTGCCTCTTAAAATAAGACACAGAAGGTCTATGGCGGGTCCTCTGTCTGGTATCTGCGTCTCTGATCACAAAATGTTAAACAGGTCCTCTGGTTACTCAAATTTCAGTTGACCTCAAACTGGTTGAAATTTTTAAAAACCCTTCAGATATCTGTACCCTTCAAAAAGAACTTACCTTAGTTAATACCTGGTGTACAAAATAATGAATTTATTTTAAATTAAAACTGGTAGTATTGTTTCTTTTGGAACATGGGTACTGAGGTTAACAGTATCCACTCCTTTGATTATCAAATGGCAACTGTTATCAGGAAATCCCTATACTTGGCACAACAAGTAGCCAAAGATACTTTGTTTATATCCAAAGATGTTATTGACCCCCTATAGTCAGCATTGATCAGACCCATTATAGAGTACCATACCCCATTTGGTAGGCATTGATCAAATGTCAACAAACTTGAACAGACAAGAGGATCCTAACAAAAAAGATCACTGTTCTTTTGATACTTAAGTTAACAGAAATTCCTTTCCCAGTATGGTGTGTCTTATATACTCATGAAGGCTGTTCTATGCCTTGCTTATCATTAGAGATCTGGTGGTGCTTGACCTCTTGTCATCACACAGTCCCTCATCTTCCTCTGGAATAAACTTCCTCTGCAACTTAACTTATGTGATTCTATATACATACATGCATACAAATATTTCAAGCACAGGCATTAATGCCCTTCTAGCGTGCCAATATACCAAAACACTTGTCCCCATACTAAGTGTCAAGGCTGGTCTTACAAATATCTAAGCTAGTACTTGCTTTAATGTAATTTGGTAGCATGTTATATGCATAATATACTCTCTCAGAGAAACAATTAGTGAACTTCTCATTCCTATAGATTCTTCTACATAGGTCGTCTGATGCTTCTCTAGTACTTTTTGATAATTCCAAACATTCCCAGAGGTCGTTGTCTCTAAATGACCTATATACTTGAATAAGATCTCATCATAGATATCTATAAGAGACACTGTACAAGTTCAGATATTTTAGTCTTTATAATAACTTAAATTTTCACATCCATGGATCCCCTTGGTATATTTCTGCTGTACTCTTTCCAGTTTACTCATGCTTGTTTTCTTATAGGGTTTCCATATTGTTATTCCATACTCAAGTTTGGGTCTAATGTAACTAACAAACAATGACTTCATCATTTTTGATTTCCTAGACTTTACAAATCTATAGTGCTATAACTATCATTAACCAACTGGTTGATATGATTAGAAAAACTCATAGATGAATCTGCCCATGTACCCAGGTCCTTAAATCAGTCTACTGTTTCAATCACTGTGTACTGTATTAAATATTCACCTTTCAATTTATGTCTCCCAAGTCTCATATGCTTAGGTTTTGAGGTATGTATCATCTGATTATTCTCCTGTGCCCAAATGGTCAATATAGTCAGGTTATTTTGCAGGCATACCTTATCTGTAACACATGTAATCAGTTTACCCAATTTCAGGTCATCTGCATATAGACAGCAGAACACCTCAGATGAAAAAGTTAGATCTGAAAGATACAATCTAAACAAGTAAGGGCCTAGGACAGAGCCCTGTGGGACACCCTAACTGTAACCACAGAATTCACCTGTCCAGTTGCTGTATGATACATGACATGTCCTATTTGTTAGCCATGCAGCTATCCATCTTATCAAGAGTACATCCATACCTAGTTGTACTAATTTATTGATCAGTGTTATGTGTATGACCCTGTCAAATGCTGAAGTTAAATCTATATAAATTACATCACAGCACAATTTTTTATTGATGGCTGTTATTATGTTGTTATAGAACATCATGTTACAGGTGGTAATAGATCTGTTTTCAACATATGCATGCTGATATATGGTTTCAAGTCCCAGCCTGTCTAGTTTATCCATTATTATCTTCTCCATTATTTTTCCACAACATGAAAGCAGACTTGAGGGTATATATGACTCTGGATTTGGCTTACTTCTCCTTTTTCTAGAACACAGCTTTAATAAGCAATCTTGAGGAATCTCCCCATATTTATATGACCTAGTGAATAATAGATATAATGGTACCATAAGTTCTTGCTGAAGTATTCTCAGGTCATTTTTACTAATTCTAGTCCTCCCTATGCTTTGTTTGGATCCAGTTTGTGCAGTTCTTTTTCAATGTAATCTAATTTGATTCCAGTATCTGGGGTTACCTGGATGTCACTAGGACAACTTATCACCCCTTTTGTGTAGCCAAACTGTTATGCATAAGATTTTGTAAATATATCTGTAATCTGTTTTGTCTGAGAATATATTTTAGAATCTGCACACAGTTTACCAATTTGTTTGTCTTTACTCCTTCCACATCTTATGTATGTATCGATAAAAATATTTTCTGCTATGATCAATATCTGTATTTAAATTTTCTTCAAAGTTTCTTGATCTTGTCTCATGCTATGCTTAATCCGTTTGTCCAGCTTATTTATTTCAGTTTTCAAAGTTGTAGTTTGACCTATTTTCCATTTCTTATATTTTTTTGTCTCTCACCTTAATCAGATATCTTGTTCTTATGGAAATATAGCCCCCCTGATGTTGTATGCCTAGATCCTGATGTTAAACATTTTTTTTTGCCTTTTTCCCTCAAACAATTTCTCTTTCAAAACTGTCCACATTCCATCTGCAGTTTTTCCACTGAACATCTCACTCCAGTTAGTTTTACATAGTGACTGTTTTGCTTCCATATAATCTGTAATTAACCTTCTGTGCATTGGTTTAGATTTCAGTTTGGCAGAATTATCTGCAACAAATTAACCTTTATAACCCCATGATCACCATATATCAATGGTGGTAAAACTTGACTTGAAGTTACAGTAATTTCTTTAGGAACACAAACAATGTCTAGTATGTTACATCCCCTGGTAGTTTTTTTTACAATCTGAAGCAATTGTTGTTCCTGAATATATGTTGTGAATAATTTCCTTACTAACATTATTGAATCAATATTATTCCAGTCTGTTTCTGGCAAATTTAAGTCTCCAGCTAATATTATTCTTCCCTCCTATGTTTCATGCAAGAAATGTATGAATTCCTCTAGGTCATCTACACTTGACTTTGGTGGTCTGTACACTCCAACAATTGTTATATGTTCCAGAGTTGTCTTTACTGTCACAGTTACACAGTCTATAGTATTGGAATTATCACTGAACATGTAAGAATCACAGGTCTCAGAATTTTCTTTATTCGCTAGTATAACACCTCCACCTGGCATGACTTGAACCCAGCATCCTGTGTACCAGGCTCAGAGCAACACACACAACGCCAAATCAGCTGTGATCCTATGATGACACCTCTATCTATATTTTTGTTAGCATGTCTGTTACAGTAAAACATTTATACCCTGACAGATCTGGTTTCCAGTCATTATTCTTTAACCATGTTTCACAAACAATAACAAAATCAGCTTGTGGGAACATAGCAAATTTTCCAATAAAAAAACTTTATTATTAATGCTCTTAGCATTAACAACCGTCAGAGATGCAGCAAATGTTGCTATCTGTGAACTGTTAAATTTTTGACCTGGCAAAAATCCTGCCTAGTGTTTGTAAAATATTGCAAAATATCTGCTGCAAAAATTGTTTTTCCTGATCTTAACAAATGCACGCCATCCTGTCTGAACACGTGTGCCCAAAACTAGACTTGGATGCTGTCCACATTTTCATTTTTTAAAACAGGACATTTTTCCATGTAGGTATTTACCCAAAAAATCTTTACATTCACAGTAACCTGACTATCCTTTCTATAGGTGATTTGTGAAAAATATGTCCTAACACCAGTACAAGCTATACAATCTAAGAGGGCTATCAGTTCCGTACTAACAGCCAGAGAATCCTTGCAGGTGACATCATTTGTACCAAATGACTAAAAACAGAGCCGTACTTGCTTACATTAAGGCATTCCCAGGCTGGTCTCACATCTTCTATTTTTGCTCCTGACAAGCATAACAATATTTGATGTTCATTATCTTCTCTGCAAATATAAGTATCAGTTGCTATAATAATTGAATCACCAATTAGAAGAATATCTTTGTTGACCAGCTCTGAAGAATCTTCATCTTCTAATACAGTAATACCTGCTCTATCAATTGTTATGAAGGATAAATCTTCATCACCATTAGTCTTATTAATCCCACTGTTTTCATTGTGTATTAAATTCTCATCCAGCTGGTATTGTAAATCCACAGCTTGAGACATGCAGTCAACATCTGTCTTTCTCTTCTTTTTTCTTACAGTAATGTTCTTCAGTCCTTCCACATTCAGTTTTGATTTTTTTCTTTTTCACATGCCACTTGCCTTTTTTTTCTATCTTCTCTGTTGTAAAAATGATGCCTTTTTTCTGTAGACTGAAAGTTTTCTGATATAAAATATCATAATTCCCTGTAACCTGTGAGTTACATAACAAAGCGGTGTTCTTTTTACTACGTATTCTCTTTCCTTTACAGCCATTAGTCAGTTTCTTTTTCTTCCTTGTTTGTTGTTAACTTCTTCATTTCTTTCTTTTTGTTTCCTTCTAAACAAACTGGATCCTCAGATTGCTGAATACTTGAATGCAGAATTCCAAGGTTGTCAGGGGCATTGTCTTGTTTCATAGGGGTTGAATAATCTTTGCAGAAAATAGATGCATCATTTCCTAAATGTGTTCTATTTGTTCTTTGCCTAACATTATTTATCTCATCAGTTCAGTCATTAATATATGAAACAACAGTTTTCCAAGCCATGCCAATTGCACAAGTGCAATCATCATGATTAAGTCTAGATTTACTTCTAACAATGGTAAGCAAATCATTAAACTTTTGACATGAGGAACACAGATCACCAGTGTTATCAGCTGTTACCTTTAAATATCCATAGCATTTATTACAGTGCATAAGGTATTTGTGCATGAGCAAATTGTTAATTGCATACTCATTTAAGGAATTCATATTCAGCTTCAAATTAATAAAATATTGTAAAAGAAAAGAATGATAAAAATCAGTAACCACAGAATTCAAAGAGAACTTAAATCAACTTCTGTGACAAACACACACACACACACACACACACACACACACACACACACACACACACACACACAAAATCGCATACACACACCAGCAATATAGAACTAAATAATAAATTAAGTACACTAAAGTTGTTCTGACCATACATGTTCAGCAAGCCAAACAAAAGTTGTAATTCCTTTACATTGCTCACTCACTATAGCTCACAGTTGCACTTCTTTTTTAACATCAAAGATCAATAAATCACAAACCAAGGTAAGATTGTTTACATATGCTCAACATTTTCCTCTCTGCAGTCTGTGTGAAATTATAGCTGTCTAGGACCCTCGGGGTGGCTAGAGCTTGCCAGACAAAAACCTTTCCCTTTCTAACAGCCAACAGTGAAATTAAAGGTAAAACAATAAAATATTAATAAATTTGTCATATTTTGCCACATTAAGTACATGTCCATTTGTTCTACTGTCCAATCATATGTCTCCCCCCCAAAAAATCATGCTTTGTGTTGAGCCCCGATATCTTAAGACACCTTTGTCCCCATCACCATTTATTATACTTGAAAGCTATTAAACCTTTCTTTCTTTAATTTTAATGTTACCAAACACTGCAACCTCCACCCCCATCCATACAATTGTGTCACTTTTGTATATATCAGTTCTGAACTGAATGCTATTTTTTTACCAACACATTCAGAGCAATAAACAAGAAATTATTCCATTGAACTTTATTAATTTGGTTTTCACATCACCCAACATTTTACTTGCCAGGGGAAATGTTCAAAAATAATACCACAAAATGTTTTTCTCTCGAATAGAATAAAAGCTTTAACTGTATGACCTTTTATGCCTAATGGCTTTTCCTCTTTTGACTTCCTACCACATAGTTAATGTTTTCATTTACAGTTTCATTTTCTTTCTTTCATGCACTTCGATTTGAGGTAACAGCTTCTTTCCAACCAAAATAGCACCTGTCCTACCATATCATTAGTGTATATTGTTCTAAGAGCGTTTCACTTCTCACTTTCCTTCATAACATCTACCACTTGGTCACATTGGCATTTTCTCCCTGAACTTGGTCCATTATTTCTCTCTTGAAAATGGCATCACTTTGCAGTTCAACTTGATGTATCATACTGTGCAAACTAGTATCAGGAATCCTTTCTGACTGAACAGTTGCTATTTTTACTTTCAGACTTGCCTTGACATCTTATGATGCCCTGCAGTCATCACAAATAAACAAATGTTACTGAAAAAGTAACTCTGAACCTACATGCACTTCTTATTGCTCCACAATAGCTTTTCCTTCTTGCATCCACAAAAGTGTAGAGGAAGTTTCCTGGTGCCCTTGTTGAATTTCCCCTAGGTAGTAAACCTATCTCATTGTGTCTCCCCTGAAAAGGGATCACTGCTCTATCGGGACTAACACAGTCAACAAAGTGTAAATAGATGCTATCATCAACTGAAATATTGTATGTGTTCATATGGAATGTTCTCCTTACATTGGCCATGCAGAAGTATATTTCTCATATATTGTGTATCGTTAATGTGCTTTTCTTTCTCTTGCTGATTTGTTTATTCACAAAACACAGAATTCAGGTCATAAAGAAGTCTGCTTTAACTCTTCTCTACTGTAACTCACCCACTAAGATCTGTATGCTCTTTTTTACATGTGAAATATATTTTACTCTTGTTTCTCAAAAGTTTTGAAACTCTTGTAGGCATTGTAAATTAATAGATTGGATTTTCTATGTATCCAAACCATTACTGTACCATTGTACTGTTTTATTGTCACTTATGCGTTATTGTATTCTTGTCTATTTTGTAGGTCTGGTCAGTTTTTGATCCTGGGCTGAGACTGAAATTGGTTAAACTGAGCAATTTTCTACCACTGTAAACAAATTCAAATACATAAATAAATAAATACATAAATACTGGCTAAAACAGTTCCACCCATATTTTTAGCAGTAGTCTGTGAGAGTTCCCTATTAAGTAAGCAAATGCTTAATATAGTGAACGCTGTTTAATCGACAGCTAAATGTTGAAATGGCAAAATCCCGAAGACACGGAACAGCGATTTTTTTCCCAGGGAAAAAAAATCACTGGGCCATTTTTGGGACTTTGGCATTTCCTCCACTGTGGTGCAATCACAGAGTTGCTATATTTAAGTATGGGGGTGTGTGGCGCGAAGACCCCCACTTTATTTTGTGTTTGTATTTTTTATTTTTTTTTTTTTTGCAGACCAGCGATTTTTTTCCCTGGGAAAAAAAAAACACTGTTCCGTTTGTTCGGAATTTTGCATTCACTATTTTAAGCATTTGCTGTTATAATATAGACCCGTCTGTGAGTTAGTCTGTGTGTGATCCAAATACTGAGCTTAATAAGTTCAGACAAAAAGATAATGCCAGCCTTATGTTATCCAGAAATATAGCCCAGGGGTAATAAAATACTGAACTGTCCCTTAACAATATGAAACAGCTTTGCTCCCCAGTGAATATAGCTTGCTTCCTTATTAAATTTGACCACAAATCAGTCACATCCACATTAAGATTGAAAATGGAACCACCAACTAATAAAGTAGTATTCAAACCAAAGAGAACAAAAGGTCATGGAGTCAAACCAGTCAATAAAAACTACAAGACACGTTAAACCTCCTGTAATGAAGACCCATGGGATATATGCAAACGGAACCTTAAAGACATTAATTGTTTCAGTTACATAGGTTCTGAATGCCCATAACTTTTTTACTTTTTAAATTTTTATGGCTATATTCAGGCCAATAAAGCCAAACAGCACTAGCTGTAAAGATGTATGTTTCAGAATTTTTATTGTTCTCTTCAGCACACCATAAGTGGGTAGTTTGACTATACTTCAGAAGCAAAGAGTCTTTAAACCCAGTGGATGCCCATAATGATTAAGGTACCTCCAAAATATCCCAACTAACATCTAAAACAAAGGATAAAAATACAAAATTAAAAATTGCAAGAAAAACTCAGCCAGTCTGGAGTTTTCACTGTGCGATTCCTTAAACCTATTGTAATGGAGACCAACAGGATATATGCGAATGACCCCTCAAGGACATTATTGGTTTCAACTACATTACTTCTGAATGGCCATAACTTTTTTTTAATTTTCTAAATCTTTATGATTACATTCAGGCCAATAAAGCCAAATTCAACTGCTGCAGACATCCAAGTTTGGCCTTTTTATTGACTTGGATAGTTTGGCAATATTTGTGCTGATGACGTCAATAAAAAGTTCAAAGCATGCATATCTATAGCTAGTGGGGTTTGGATTTATTGGACTGATTTGTTGGTTCCATTAAAAGTGCAAGGCACATTCAGAAGCCATGTAGATGAAATACTTAATCCCCTTAAAGGATCATTTGCATACATCCCATGGTCCTCCATTGCAGGAGGTTTAACGTATCACACAGTGAAAACTCTAGCTTGGCACAGTTTTTCTTGCAGTTTAGACTTTAGTATTTAGAGATTTTGCTGTGGTTAATCCACTGATATTGAATGATGACATGGCTAAATTCAAAACCCCTTGCAACATGACAGATGCACTGCTTATATGTGGAATCCTTGCCAAATTCTACACACATGTAAATATTAGCATACATGCAGCTGTCCCCCTTTGAAGTAAATACATGAAATATAAGTATAGCCCCTTACAATGAAATTTAAATATAAATAGGCTGTGCAATAAAAGAAAAAAAAATCATTGCATGCAAAAGTAAGTTTAACTCTCATGATATCAAAACTGCTCTTGCTAAACTTAACAAGAAACGTCAGACCCTGAACAAATAAACCAAAACCAGATATGAGATAGAAATAGCCACCAAGGTAAAGGATAACCACAAGGCCTTCTTTAACTATGTTAGAAATCTCATAAATAATGCACAGCACTGCCCAGAGTTAACTGTAAATGATATCACATATTCAGACAGAGAGGGCATAGCCAATTTATTGGTAGACAAGTTTAACTCAAACTTTACTTCCCTCCCTTCATGTAAACCCAAATCGCATACCCATAACTACACTGTCAACAAGTCATCCAATAGAAAGTCCTCAAGACACTATTCAAGGTAAAGAACACTACTTTTATGGGACCAGATAACATACTGGATTGCCTATTCACCATATCAAAACAGGACTTGTCAGAACTCCTGCAGAGGCTATTCAGTATCAGCTCCCAAAAAGGCTTAATGCTGGATAAGTAGAGGACAGCAACAGTCATCTCCTTACACAAAGGTGGATCAGTTAATAACTAAGGACAGTGGTAATCTACAAACTCTCAAGCCAAGCCATTTCATATTCATCAAGGGGAGATCCTGCTTACTTAACCTGGTTGACCTCTTTGAGAATGTTAATGAAGCAATAGATGTGGAGAGATCAGTGCACACCATGTATCTTGAGCCAGGAAAAGTGTTCAAAACCACCCAGCACTCAGGTGTCATAGAAAATCTCCCAGTTAATTGCAGACCTTTGTGCAACTCATTGGATTGCTAATTGGCTTACAAATAAAACACAGGAAATAGGACTGGACAATCCTAAGTCCTCCAAAATACATGTCACTCATTGTGTACCCCAGGATTCAGTCCTTGGGTTACTCCACATTGCCATTTACTTCTTGAAGATCAAAGCAAGTGTTAAGAGTTTATCTAGCAAGCTTGAGATGAAAGTAAACTTAGTGTCATCACTAACTTCTAGGAAGACACCATGAACCCTTAAGAAAGACTTTCCTATTGAAATATGTGGTGTCCAAACTATGGATTAACACCACATGCAGATATTTATAATAGTTTCACTTGGCAAATGTGACTTATCCTCTATCTATCACATCAACAACACCATCCCTGAAAACTGAACCTGTTGACAGGGATCTGAGAACCTTATGCGTCCACTATTGTAAGGAAGTCCTTTTCATTACACAGCTTATAACTAAGCATATTGTGTCAGGATTCACAGACACAATTATTCCAATGAACTCAGCTCTCATTAGGCTGAGTGCTGCCTATTTTAGTATATACATGTCCACTTATCAAAACTGAAAACTTCAACACTTTTTCTTTAGAAAAATTAAGGATTTCAGTCATGAAAACTAGGCAAACCATCTCAAAGTCTTGTCCTTGTATCATAAAAGCAGATTAGTAGAGACCTCTGACTTGCTTATAAAGTCTCAACAGTCCCTATCTTTTCTGACCTATTACACATTTGCAAGTCTAGTGGTGAAATGAGCACCTACTTAAAGGGTCTTAATATCTTTTGCCGCATAAATGCTGGAGGGATAGGTATGCATGACAGAGAATTACACTTCTGTGGAAGTGACTTCTCTTACTCTGTTCTAATGTAATTTGGAAGAATGGATGTGAAACCATAAATGCATGCCTGGCTTAGCACCCATGCCTCTCATGGATAGGGGTAACAAGTAAAAATCCCAACACATTCTTGTTTTGTCCGCCTTTGGGTTACTCCTACACAAAACAAAATGGCCAAAAGACTACCATGAGAATGTAAGGCAAGGCTTCTTCAGATCCTGTCATATCAGTAGCCTAGTAAGTACCTATGAATCTAGTCCATTTTCAGGTGCAGCATGGTAAAAGATGAAAATGTCACAACACATGTGTCGACTGTTCATGTACCTGACTCATAATGTCGGAAACTGCACCATCGAATCCTCAGAAGTGCAAATCTGCGAACCAAAGAATGTTGACACTCCGGGAATGTTGACTTTGTTCAAAACACCTGTCACTTCCGGATGTCTCCTACGACCATTATGCAAGCCACCCTGCACCACCACACCCCCTGCTAATTATATATAGCAAATCAGAGATCAGGTTACAGTGAGGGAGGAAGGGGGTACATGTCCTGATCCCCACAGTAGTGCAATCTCCACTCAGAATGCCAAGTTCACATGAGTGACTACACATTAGCATTCGCTCTTTTATGAGTTCCGCAATTTATAGTTCGCTAATACAAACTTTTGAAAACAGCCTTTTACACATCTGACCATTGCATTTGTGCACCTCGACATTTTAAAGATAAACCTATATATATATATATATATATATATATATATATATATATATATATATATATATATATATATATACACACAGAGAGATAGCCCCCCACCTTGTTTGGTTGTACATTGTCCAGTTTCTGTTAAGAAGGTAAGTAAGCAGTTCTTAAGTTCTGGAAAGGGTTAGTTATTGGTGTTCTAAGTTGCTTGTCTATGGTTCAAGATTTAGTATGTTGAAATACAGCATTGTAAGCTGTCGTGTCAAGTGAAGTAGACCTATATATATATATATATATATATATATATAGATATATATATAGATATATATATATAGTTCCCCTTCACAAGAGCGAATGGGTGGAAGCTAGAAATTCATAATCTCGAGATCAGAATCTCAAACTTCCATTCACTCGAAATTGTGAATGGGAGCCTTAGGTTTAAAGAAATAAAAAGTTAACACCTTATTGCAGAGGGCCAGGTCCCCCTGCACACTAGCAGTTTAAATGGGAATGTTCTGTGACCGCACTATAACGGAGGAACGGAAAATCTTCCATTTTGCGCTTACGCGTATAGTGCGGAATGGGAGATTTCCCTTTCCTTCACTATAGTGTGATCTTGGAGCGGGTTTATTTAAGTAGAGGGGGTGTGCGGGGTGCAGGGGGCAAAGCCCCCCTGCGAAAACATTTGAAAGGTGTTATTTTTTTTGGCCCTTTCATATGTTTGAGTTTCTCTAAATTCGAGATTCTGGTTTCGAGTTTATGACTTTTGAGGTTATAGACATTCGATCATATAAAGGGGAACCACATATATATATATATATATATATATATATATATATATATATATATATATAAATATATATAATCTCTCTCTCTCTATATATATATATATATATATATATATATATATATATATATATACATATATACATATATACATACAAATTAACAAATAGAGTAATCAGAAACGGCAATTGAAACAATGAGGAAATGTTAACAGAGGAAGAAAACACATATTGATTCATTTTAGGAATAAATTTGTAAAATGAGCAGCAGGTAAGAACAGAGAGTGTTAGTAGAAGTGATGTGTGTGAGGGACGAGTTACACGGTCTCTCATGTAAAAAACAATTGCAGACTGATTTTTGATTTAGGTGTCTTTCAAATTCTCCTCTTAAAGTAGGGAAAGAGAAGAATTATTGTAGGTGAGGGGGGATTGGGTTCAAGAATGAAGAAGGAATCCATCATTCTGCTCATATCCTCACAGTAACCATGGTAGACATTTGAGTTGTACATCAGCAACCATGTAAGCAAATATGTTATACAACTGAAATGCAGAGGAACATTGTGAAAACAGATTTGATTTGAAAGACTGCTTAATTTAATTGTTATACTCATAGCTAAGTTCCACTGTGAGCCCATTTTTCGTCTCCATTGATTTGCTTGCTGACAGTACTAATACTGAGATGTAAACTACTTTTGCAAAACATTCATGTTGGAATTATTAGTGCAAATGTGAGACCACTCTTTTGGAGCTGTCAAACAGCATAACAAGACTTCTAAATGGTAGAACCATGTAAATACTTAAAATTCTATTTATAGCAGGATATAAAGAAGGAAGTACAATGTAAGCAAATGCAATAAGCATTTCAGTGTGTTTTACCAACTGCAATAAAAAGGTAGCTTTTGAGAAGCAGTTTATCATATCACTGCCGCATTATCTAAACAGACTAAATATGGCTTGCAAATATTGATAGAAACATACCACTGCAGAAATGTTCCAGCAGGCAGCTGACAGCACAGCATAACATTTCTATCTTTGTTAGCAGGAAACACAACTGAATCATCATCAGAGGCTTTCCCCTCAGTTTTTAACCAGTAAATGTACTTTGTTTCATCCTTGCATATACCTATGGTCATGTAATTTGTAAGTTTTTTCAATGACCAAGTGAAAAACTTTGAGACATTGCTGCTTTTAATTGCTCAATGTCCTTACTTCAAGAGACAAGACAGTGAGGTACTGCACTAATGACATATATTCCCTAACAACATTATTTCCAATATTTGAAGATATTATTGCTCATATTTAGGAGTTCACTTAAAAATTACTGTCATTAGTAAGATCATTATTATTAAATAATTCAGTGGAAATTTATTTTTATAGTATTGTTACAGATTTCATAGCTATGCTATTCCAGCATTTCATGAGCTTTGCAGTAAAATAAAAGTACATTTTATAAGAAGTACAAACATAAAAATATGTAATTTATTCAGATTATTATTGTAAGTTTGAGACCAACTAATGAGAGTCACATGACACTGAAAAATGTAAGTGTGATCCAGGGGAATATGTACTAATTACAAATTTCTTATATCTCAGAGAAATCCAGCTTCTCAGAGTTACAACATTCTTAGATTTGGTATAAATACTGAGTCATGCAGGCCCAACATTGGAGAAAGCAGGCAGGCTTAATATCCGCAAAAAACATTTAATGTATAACAATGAATTTTGCACTTTGCTAATACCTCCATACAATCATAGGTTCATATGTTCATAGGTAAATACTACTCTAGCTGCCTTTGTGGCCATTTTAAGCCTAGCCAGTTTCTCAAAATAACCTAACTCATTTGGTTATAGATGTCTTTACCCATCCCTTGGTTGATAATTATATATTACCCTAAAGAAAACAATTGGGGTCATATCATAGATAATTTGAGGGGACCTATCCATAGGGTAAAGAATTTAGGAGCTGCCTTTGTCCATTAATAGTGCAAAGGGCAGTCCTGGGTAAATTTTTTGTTTCCCATCCATAGATCTAAATTGCACTGGAATATGGGCGTTGATGAATTTTGTTTTATGTTGATGGGGAGTGTGTTTGACAGTAACTGTATCCGGTTTTTGTGTATCTTCTTTTTGAGATACCAGTCATTCCAAACTTTACATGTTGATGTTGCAGAAGAGGTTTAGATCCCTGTACAGAGTACTTCTGATGCCTTTTGACTTACTGATATACAGTAAATCCATTAGTAAATGGTTGGAGGAAAGGTCACCTCTTAGCAATCTGTAGGATATAGAGTATAATGACAGGGCTTTGAGTCACTCCACATAGGATATGTTGTTTAGGCTTTGTATCCTTTTAGTAATGTATCTCTATAGGTGTTCTAGTTACTGCATATGTCAAATTGATACATGCCAAAGGGGGCATTATATTCAATGATTGGCTTAATGTGGCTGAGTAAAGTCCGAGAATCTATTTGTTTATAAGGTGTGCAATATAGAAGGACTTTCTTACAATAATACACACATGATGGTCAAAATTTAGGTCACTGTCCACATAAGATTCCAAATCCCCAAAACAAAATGTGTCAACTCTTAGGGGATTATTGACAATGTGGTACTTTCATAGAGTAGATGACTTCCCAAAGGATACAATAACACATTTTTTGGCATTTAGTGTCAGTCTATGATTTTGGCACCAGTTATTTAGTTGGGACAAACCCTTCTGCAGGATGGCTAAGTCAATTTGGGATTCGATGACTACTCCTAGTTTGCAGTCATCTGCAGACTTGGTCAGCCAGAGCCCTTTGGTATGGGCTTTTTCTTTAGAAAAGTAGATGCTTAACAGGAGAGGTCCCAGCAAAGAACACTGGGAGATGCCACTGGTGACTGGTCTCTTTTTGGAGGTAGCTTCTTCTATTTTGATAATCTGCATCTTATCTGTGAGCCAGTTTCCAATCCAGCTGCTGACATAGGGGTTTATTGCCAGTTTATTTAGCTTTTCTACTATGCTTGAGTTGGAAACTGTGTTGGAAGCTTTAGCCAGGTTGAGGTATGTGGAATGTTTTGCCATCATCCATTGCTTTGGTGAACTTTTCAAACAATCCATCATGCTGAGTAAGCGTGACCTGTCCTTGACAAATCAAAACTGAGGCAGGTCCAATGTTTAGAGGTTCACTATGTCCTGAATGATTAATTCCATGATAAGTCTTTCTAAGGCTTTGCATGTGGGACTGGTCATACATATGTGTCTGTAGTTGTCTTAGTCTGTGGAAAGTCGTCCTTTATGCAGGGGACTGACTACAGCTGTTCTCCATTCACATGGTACAAAACCCTGCATGGAAGCTGAGATTGAGCAGTGTTGTTAGAGCATTGCTAAATTGTTGTAGTTGTGATTCATCCAGGGATATTGTCAGGAACCACTGATGCAGTATTTCTAGGTATAGATAACACTTTTAGGATTGGTGAGCCAGTTTCAGGTAGTAGACCATATAATAAAACATAAGCAATGCTAAGTATTGCACAGCTATGTTGACCGGGTGTAAGCATTGTGTACATATGAATACTAAGCAATGGAAATCCCAGCTAAGTGGATTTGCCCATTGCCAAGCAATGCTGAACCTGCCCCTTTAAGCACTGCCAACTTTAGATAAGCAGGTTTGCCCATAGCTTAGCTTAGCTCAGCATTTTCAAAACCGTCCAATCATGGCAAAGGGTGGGAAATCGGCCATATTTAAACCCCACAGGTAGGAATACAGCTCATAACTGGTTGTAGCTCTCCACTGTAGGCAGTATGGCAGGAGTTGGATAGGGCATGTGCTTCAGGGCACAGCGCTGGGGCTTATAGGAGTCCAAGGTCATGGTAGCACTCCTGGTAAAAAAGCATGATATGAGACTGCTGCAGGACTAGTATCAGGACTCCCAATATAAAGTGGAAGCCTGGGAAAGTCTCAAACATGATCTCACCAGTTCCACTGGTATCTCTCGGACTGGTGTGCAGGTCCGGCACCACTATGACAATTTGAAATGGAGGAAGAGGGAGCTTTTGGAACAGTGGGTCCAAGAAGCAAGAGACAGGGGAGATGTCCCAGCAGTTTGTAAGTATTCATAGCAATCATTGTTTACCAAAGTCCAGCCTGTGTATGTGATGAATAGGTATGCATAAATGTTTCTCTATTTTCATTACAGCTGCAGCTGAGCAGGCTGTAAACCAGGAAGCCCATGCCAGCAGGTTGCTCAGCCCCCAGCACAGCCACCTTCGAGGCCGTGAAAGTGCATCGGGGACTGCCTATAGGTATGGACCTCAGTCCCACTGTTTCCATTTGGGGGCACATGGGCTTCCAATTTCCAAACACCCCTCCCCATCCAAGGTTTTTACCCCCCACATGTGTCATATACCACCCCTGTATGCTGTCTTGTCTGTCTTCCTACCCGACATACCCACCCAAATATACCTAATGTCCTTCCCCAACATCCCACTCTCACGTTAAAAAAAAAGGGCAATCTGTTCCCAAAAAAATCTTCGCCCCATACATAGCTGTCTATTTCACATGTCCACTGGACACATGTAATCTGGTCTAATTGGCTTTACAACACATTATTGTTGTCCTCGTCCCTCTCTCAGGGTTTTGAGTGTATAAATATACCTCCAAATTCAGTATATATGCACAGCTGTTGCTGTAGAAGAAATGGACAGCTATGGAGCTTCCCTACACCCGTCCTGCACATGCCTAGCTACTTTCCCTATTGTCTTTCCCTCTGCATGCCCCCTTTTACACCACTGCCCTATCACCCATTTTTTTCTTTTCTTTTAGACTAATTCAGACAGACTAATTCTAAAAACATGCTTCTGGAGCATTTCTCCCCGGGCCTCCACTGAAACGAGGATCTGTGGAACCTAGTCGGACTTTCCCGGACAGCAAATGTTAAATAAAAAAATATAAATACATTTTAAAGAAATAAGTGCAGGGGTAAGTGGGAGTAAGCACTTTTAAGTGTAGTAAGTGGGATTAAGCCTGTGTATTCAGCACTAAGCAATGCCTACACAGATTAAGCACTTTTCAGGCTAACTGTCTGTAAGCATATTTAACCAGAAGTTAGCATTGCTTACCGCCACACAAACCCACTTGCAACTGATTAAAAGTGCATTAATCACTCTGTATCCAAAAGCCTTTGTTCTGTCCAGCAACAAAATAATCAGCCCTTGCAAGTCTCGAACCCAGGACCCTGCACACCACAGCCATAGCAAGTTAACACTAAGCTATCTGAGCTGTAGATTCATGTGATGTTTTCTCAAACATATCATGCAGCACAGTCATTCAATAGTAGGGAAAATGTATTTATATATGTATGTATATATATATATATATATATATATATATATATATATATATATATATGTAAGTATGTAGTGTATTCAGACATCGGATCCGCACTCTGAACCTCTCACTCCAAAACATCTGACCAAAGGCACTGTAAATGGGGAAGGGGTCCAAAACAGGGGCCTCTTGTAATTATTGCCATTATCCCTTCCTCCACAGCTGAACTGTTCTGCCTTGCAACAAAAAAACTAGCCCTTGCAAGTCTTGACCCAGGAACTTGCACAACGTAGCCACAACAAGTTACCACTAAGCCATCCAAGCTGTAAGATGTTGGGATGATTTCTTTAACATATGCAGAACAGTCAGTCTACCATAGGGAATGTACAATGTAGAAGCACAAAACATTCTAATGATACATACACTCACACACACACATGTGTATATATATATATATATATATATATATATATATATATATATATATATATATAGAGGGTGCACAGAATATCAAACAGCCATTATTCCTACAGTTGCCACCTTTTCAAATGGCCAGTTTGTGATTCTTTCCTACAAATTAGAATTATTGCATGAAACATATACCCGCACACAGTGCAAAGGACATGACTCCAAACACAGTTTGCATATATATAAATGTTTATTTGTGTACTATTTCAGTTGTTTATGCCATTTCTTATAGCATGTAGGTGTTTGAAAAGCATAATAACTGATTAATGCAACTCTCAAAGAAAACATGTGATACAGTAATCTGCAAAACATAACATACTTTGCTGTCTAGGCTAAAACCTTCAAGTAATGCAAAAATAAAAAGCACACTTGCATTGAAGATAAGAATCAATCAACACTTAATTACAGATGTAGTTCAACAGCCTCCAATTACACGTTGTAGTCAACCCCCTGGGGGAAAAGTATCAATTGTCACAGTGTAAATGTATCCATTACATAACAATGCCTAACTTAAAATGTCACTATCACACTGACAAACAGAACTGTGTGCAAGACAGTAAGCTCTAGCCGACGACTGTTCCCATGGTGAAGCATATGAAAATGTACAGCCATATACCTTTATGTTTCTTATTACTGATATTCCTCACATGTTGTAACAGTCTAGGTTAAAAACATTTAATACCCCACCCCCATAAAATGTCTTTCAAGGGCATATAAGAGTGTTCTCTATACACTGACCTCCAGACTGTAAAGTGTCACACATGTTTTGTCCAGCTGAAGCCCTCATATATGTGGACCCTACCCTACAACTTGTTTGGGAGTCCATAATATCACTGGAATGATAGCAGGAATGTCACTACTAAATAATGATAGACCATACCTATCAACCACTTACTCCATGACATCTGGACAAAGCCTGGTATATAGGTGAAGGGCAGAGGCTTAAACACAAGGCCATATTTGAAATATTACTGTTATACACTGTGAAAGTTACTGCTGTTACAGGATTGGTTGCAACATACCCTTACTCAGGAATATGAAGTCAGATACACAAATGGATGTTGCCATGTACTGATAGTAATCAATGGAAAGAATGCCACTGGTATGTCAGGGGCAAGACCTGTGTGGGGAACAGACAAAACATAACAGCCAATCCTCTAGCCATCATGTTGATAGGCCCACAATTGAGAGCTATGCAGATTGCATTGCATCCAAAACTAGCATGTACACACAAACCCTGTAAAGAGAGAGAGAAAACAAAAAAAAAATCATAAAGAAAACCTCAAAATAAGAATTAAAAAAACAGTTGACATCCTGTACACAGAAAGAACCTGAAAATAAGCCAGGTATATGAAACATGTAAGCATGTAATTGAATGTAGTACTTGGTCTGCAATAATGGGATAGATGATTAAAAAAGATGTATATGTGCCATTAATACTTGCTGTAATGATGTCCTGCTGAACAAATGCTATGGACATAGCATCTGTCTCTGTCTGCAGTGGGCCATACCTGTCAACTGTGCAGATCTTCACAAAATGTCAAGATTTAGCCATAATAGTGTTTGTTCTCTTCCTCCAAACATCTATATTAGTCTGGCTAATAGATGGAGATGGAAGTAATGAAGTCATGACAGGCACATGAGTTTCAGAGCCCGTCACCTTCAGAACAGTCATGGTAATGTGAAGTGAATCATGCTACAAACTTCATAGGTTTGTAATAGGCATATCTACGATCTGTCCCTATATATCCCCCCCCCCATGTTAGGCTTTGTCCACATATGAAGCTCTGAGAGGTGGATAGGTTGGCTCAAAGCTGAGGAGCCTGACACACCGTGGGAAAGGACAGGTCACGTATGGCAACCACTAGAGTGTCTGTAAACAGTCATGTCCGTGCCACTGCTAGGTCAGTTAATGGGATGTTGCCCATATCCATATGTTACCTGTGAATATGAGTATTATACATGTTTGTATTGTAAAGCTAGAATACCTATATAGGGCATGAGCATAGTAAAGCACTGTAGCAGATTGTGTTAAATTGCATGTGATATATTGAATTAGTAACATTGAACTGTACAGTGTTCTTCTGGACAATGTTCACAGTTGTGACAGATATCTGTAGTCATGTACACATACGCATGTGTTATCTCAGCTATATTAATACTTTATCAAAATTGACTTCCCTGTTTTGTCACCCAGTGATGTGGACCAATGTCCAGAAGTCCTGGTGTAACAGGTTGAAATGTATGAATGAGCTGCAAGACTGTAAATACGGTGTGCCACAATTACATAGAACACAAATGCATACCAGGTATCCCCTGAGCA
Organism: Protopterus annectens; assembly: GCF_019279795.1. Taxonomy (NCBI): domain Eukaryota; kingdom Metazoa; phylum Chordata; order Ceratodontiformes; family Protopteridae; genus Protopterus; species Protopterus annectens. Next base: position 1,541,640,479 of record NC_056735.1, read on the forward strand.
AGTGTATGTATGCGTATGTTCAGCTGAAAGGCACAGAAGTAATAAGATGGGTCGCAAACAGTCCAGAAAATAGGATGTGCACGTTGTGTAATATTACTGTCACTGCATATAACAAAACAAAAAGGTGTACTGCTACTGACTGTTGCATTGCCATGACACTGATATGGGTACTACAGTAGGCATGCATATCACGTAGTAATCAGAGAAATGTACAACTGTGTTATAACCCACTGTCCATGCCTACCACTAACAGTTAAATCAACACCCATATACACTGGATATCAAAGTGTACACATCCCTGTTGGAATGCCAGGTCTGTGTGCTGTATGCCAATGAGATCACAGAAAGTCATGTCAAAACATTTCCCACCTCAAATGTGACCCATAACCTGTACAATTCTATTGAAAAAGAAACAAATCTGTTTCATGGAAAGTGAGCAACCATTGCCAATGTGAAGATATGATATGACGTTAGAGTACAAACCAAGACAAATTGATGCTGTAATCATCTCAGCAGGTGTTTACACAACATATTAGTGTAAAGGTGTGCGCACACATTCAAATGCCTTACTGTACTGAGTACTACTTCCCATCTGTTTCCACAGGACAGGTTGTTATGTTCCCTATTGAACTGAGCAGGCTATAGGACACATCACAGGTGGGGATTGTGTTGACATGTGCTTTTGTGGGGTCATATTCCAATTGCACAAGTAACATGCATTGTAACAGGGGTGTGTACACTTCATATCCACTGTAGCTATATGGAATCAGCAGTACCTTACCTATACAACCATCCTCCACCAACGATAGAGTATTCCCCCTTGGTGGACAGCACCAAGACACAAAGCACATAATAGGTTGCTATAGTTACCATACAAGGACACATAGGTGCAAACCACAACTTGGAAGCAAGTGCACCTCTATCTGAGCAAACATGTAGGTTCACAGGTGACTTCCTGTAAGGATGACTATGACTAGAAATCAGACATATCCAAACCACCAAGGCCAATTGCGACCATGTCTACACATATGTACGCAGTCTCAGAGCAAGTAACACAAGTCAACCTGTAGTGGGGGTAAAGCACACCACACACATACCATGGAGACTGGTAACCTGCATCAGACAGGATAGGTGGGAACAGTGGCACCCTGTCCACAACATTAGTAGAGGGGGGTATGCACATTAACCACACTCCTGCCCACATCAGTGGTAAGCATGGACATAATGCCGACTGATGCCAACAACAGCAAGTCTCCATGGGGAATGAGAACATCACAGTTTGCCTCCTACATGAACACAGGCATGTGCTCACAGTTCCATCACACTACAAACATGCACATGCCACCATCCACACATCCACATGGAAGATGGCCACTGTCATCCCTCTATACAGAAATGAATAGTGAATAGTGGATTATGCCATTAGTGTCCATCATTAGGGGAACTGGACAGGTCAGGGCCAGGAGTGTAATGTAAGATGGCAAAGCCATGCTAGCTTACAGTCTTAGACTGTAGTCTGGATTATTTGCAAGTAATATCCACTTGTGCACGTGGACAACTGTATGAGGTCCTGTGATCTTTTTTACTGTTTATGTCTTCCATGAACAATGTCCAAGGAATGTCTGCCCGCATTCACAAACCTGGAAAATGATGCAATAATCCACTACCTCATCATGCATCATGCCTTCCTCTTCGGCTGCAGGGCCCAGGATCTGCAGGAGTGGACTACCCAAATGATGTCGGCCTGCACAACTGAAATTATGAGCAGGTGCGACATCGCTGCACAGATCTGATGCACCATGCCCATCGTGCTGCTGCAATTAGGAGGAACCAGCTAGCAACAGGTGGGGGTCATGCCATACAGCCCCCACTGACACATGCTGAGGAGCTCCTCGATAGCCTACAGGCACCCACCCACCAGCCAAGCCAGTAGGCTGAAGACAACATTGTAAAGGTGGGTGCCACCCATACAATGGATGAAGAGTGTGCAGGTAAGGCCCCAGGGCACTTTACTAGACCACCATTGCTTATCTGTTTTCATCTGTAAAGTATCTACATGTATATGTCAGATAAGATGTTGCTGCAGTGTAGTAATGAACAGATGTGCATAATCTCTAGAATTGTGGGTTTATACTGTCGATATGCTGAAATACTGCTTCCACCATGTATCAATGCCACAGGTGTGGCTACTGATATTACTTCTCTCACACAACTATTTAGGTCCCCCTGGTATACAACTGGGGCAGCAGCCTGTAGCTGGTGAGTATGGAGTTGTTTTGTTCAGGTTTGCCAATACACTGCCCATGTTATGGCCATGCTATTTGCCATGTACACATTTAACACACCTACCCATAATGCATGCTGTACATGTTCACTTATTGTTGGTGTTAACTGCACTGCATCACAGTGGTCACCATGGTGGCATATCTGAATGGTATGTAAGAGGCCTGCAGTATATCTAACAACATGTCAGTGCAAGATGTGTGGACAGAGATGAACGTAATGGTGGGACAAATGAACTACAGTAGGCACATGTCTGTAACATTACCCTTATACAGTGGCTACAACAGTGTATACACCACTATTACAATGGCAACTGTTCCTGATATAAATAACAGCAAATCACAATACCACATTCCACACCTTTTACAACCTGTAATGTGATCCTAACATGAACAATGAATGTGTAATATGGAATCCTATGTTAGGACAAATATGGGGAATACATACCTTGATAAACACTGTAAGTATATGTGTGCACACACCCCAAATATATTGTGAAAGCAGCTTGTGATGTACTGACAGCATTCACTCTTCTTGAGTACAAACCTTCCATCAAATACAGGGCCTCTATGTCACACCAAGTAATAGTCTGCTGTCCAAGAAGTATGTCCATGACATTTGCCCACTCACCTGCAACAGAGGCAGCTGTGGCTTGCACACATCTTACAGACCATGAAATGGATCCCATATCCGAAAGGTAGAACTCAGGAGTGGCAAAAGTAGCCTTACCTCACCATTGTATATACCATGGCAAACAGTGCAGACAGTCATGTATGTGTGTATGAAGTATGGGACAACATCAATGTAGAAAATAAACAGATGCCCATCCAAAACAAATGACAAAACATGTTGCAAACTGTTCATGAAGGCTGCCCAGAAACAAACAGCAACACTGAGTGACTTGCAGGAATGTCTAGCAAGTACTGCCTGTGCACTTCCTGTGTCGACAATTGCCTGGATTTTGCATAAGTGTGGCCTATGGGTTAGGGTAATCAGACGGAAGAGATGTCCCACATCATGCATCAACCAGGGCTCTCTACAGGTAGCATAAGCACAACATTAAGTCTCCCAAAGGCATGTGTTGCAATGTGTAATGGTGTTATGAGACCAAGGTTCAAAATACAGACAGTATTTATAAAGATACGTGTAGTGCACAAGCAACACCTCATTCCACCTCAGGGCCACCATCCCCAATATTTAGCTTGCTGGTGGCAGTGTACACATTTAGGTTTGCTGTTCATTAGTTGAAACTAAGCTGGTAGACATAGTGTCTGGAATTTGGAACACTGCAAAATAACACTCGTGAGTGGCCCATAGTTATCAAGCATCTGCAATAAGGCTGAGGATGGGGAGGGATGTCAGCTTGAAGCACAAGCGTGAACTGAAGCATGCATCCAAAGCTTGTAAAGAATGGCTGTATCTGACCACAGTGAATGTTATGAAATGTGCCAGACATAACTCTGACTCTACAGCAATAGTGAAGCCACTGTGTGAGCTCCAAGGGCAGTGCACATGACCTGACCTTGCAACCTGGCAGCGTTGGGGGACATTTGTAAGGCACAGTGACCAAATAATTGCAAGTAAAGATGGGCCATGCTAGTATACCCCTTCCAGGAATAGTGACTGATGTATTTCACTTAACAGGTGCTTCAACAAAACATTGTGTTAAGGGTGTGCACACTTATGCAAACCACATATTGTATGCATCTCATTCAGCATCTGCATGACTAAACCATTTGTTTGATACTGCATTGGATTACACAGGTCATATGCCACATATCAGGTGTTTATAATGTTAATAAATGCAGTATTGTGGCCCCATTGCATATCATAGAAGAGGCTGGCATGTCAACAAGGGTGTGTACACTCCTAATATCCACATTAAGCTTTGAAGGTTGTCAGAGTAACTGGATTTTATTGCACATACATGCACTGCTGATGATGAGATCTGCAAATCAAAGGATAGGCATTAATTACTAACATCAGTCCTCATATCATTCCAGGTATATGTCAGACAAACACATAGGGGCTGTGAGCAGCAGAGCAAATATAACTGCCACACATATATACATTAAACAATGGTGTGTATACTTGTGAGGTATGGTGCACAGTACATGCCAGAGGGCTGTACAGGTGCACATCAATATTGTGTACATGGGTGCAGTGTGTTCCAGGGGAAGGGGCATCATCTGCTAATGCAACTCATGCATCACAGAGATGTATAATGTTGGTAACAAGGATTGAGTATGGCTACAATGCATGCTGTTGAGTGCCATATGTCATGCATGTTGACTGTTGGGTAATGAGAGGTCTGTGTAATATCTTTGTGCCACCTCGCCTGTAAGTATGTTTTGTGTGTGTGTGTGTGTGTGTGTGTGTGTGTGTGTGTGTGTGTGTGTGTGTGTGTGTAGAAGTAAACCATAATGTACAGGTTTTAATTTACATTTCTTGACTGCCCCTCACAGGTGGTGAGGTGGCTTAAGGTCCCTCCTACAGGCAAACTGATGTGAGTGTCCATACAGACTATGACAATGATGATAGGCGTAGTGAGGTAAAGGCAGGGTTGTCAGGGGCTGAATCTGTGCCATTGGATGACATCCCACTTTTATCCACCCCATCCCCGCACACAGTCACAATTCCCATACATACCCCATCACCAGTGGCCATAGATGAGGGACAGTTGGCAGGTAGCTGCATGGGACAGGAAAGTGTGGTGACTATGGCAAATGTGTCTGTACACAGCAGCCATAGCCAAATGACCAGCGAGGTACCACACAGGCAGATGTACAGGGGTGCTCATAGGAGGGCTGCTGGCCATCATGCCCCTGGCAGAAGTGTCACAGCAGGTGTCACCAGATGCATGTTTTGCGCTATCATGGAGGCACAGGCATGTATGGAACATTACACCAGAGGTAGTCTGAGGCTTCAGAGGGCTAATCTTCCTGCTGTATGTGACAACATCCATGATCTTGCAGGTGCCCACCATTATTTTGCAGAGGTCATGGATAGATGGTTGGGTGAGATGGCGGGAATCCTCGACTGCGTGGTGTCTGTGGTAGAGCATGTGGTGGGAGTAGGGTGTTGGCCACATGGACATAGGTCAGCAACACCAACAGGTAGAGGTCTACGTTGACATGCAACAACTCACAGCTGGTCCTGTAGTGGCAGTACCAGCAACAGCACTAAAGGGGGGTGCTGGCCACACCACAACGCAGCAGGCCTCATGCACGTGGTCCTGGATGGTCCCAAGTGGGATGCAGATCCAGCGGAAAATTGTCTTCAACAAGGGACAGTACCATATCTGGGCTTCTGCCTGGTAGTGCCCATGGAATCCCTGGTAGGCACAGTTCCCATGTCTATGGCCGGACACGGTGAACTGTACACACTGCCATGTATGGTCTGCAGCTGTCCAATAAACTCCTGTATAGGGAAGCCACATGGCAAAAATGTGTGCATACACACACACACACACACACACACACACACACACACACACACACACACACACACATCACCAACACAGCTATGGCACCTCCATATCTACACACACCACGTCTGCATACCCCATTTAATAAAGAACCCCTAACCCACACATATGATGTCAACCAAATGGCTCAGTCTAAGCCTCTGGCAAACCCACAACACACCCTGTGCATATGATGATACCTGTGCCACATCCCTAACATCCATACCATCAATGCATGGACATGCTAATAGGGTTCTGACACACTGAGTGAATGTACTAAGGTTTAGCAATGTAATGCTGTTTAACGTGTTTTCAGCTGTAATGATTAATGCTTATACATAAGGGTGTATAGCTGTTCAGCCATGATGCATTATAGCTGTTATTAACACTGATAGATTGTGGTCTCCATAATGTATTCTGTTTGTGTTCTAGGTGTCTATGTGTCAGCAGGATGTTGGTCTACTGTCCTTTCCTACAAGGGGTGTGGCACTGTGGTGACACATTGACTGTGTCATATCCAGGATACAGCTGAACACAAGTATCAGGTCTGTATAACAGTTACTGCATGTTCCACATGGCAGGTCTGAAGGGTGTATACAGGTGAATGCATGGTGGCTGATGGAAGCAGCTCTTCTACAGTGGACAATGGTAAGTGTACTGCGTGGCACACAACAAATGTTTGTGAATAACACACCTACAGAGGCTTTCATGTTGATGCAATGCACAGAGAATACTGTTCACATGGATGTACTTCATTTTGCAGTGAACTCATTTTGGCCTATGAAATTCCACCAAGACGAAATTGCTAAAACATCACATCAGTAAATAATCAGTCCACCAGTTTAATGTCACTGATAATGGTACCAGCGTGGTATATGTCCTCTTCCCCAATGTAGTGCAATCCTGGCGTTGTTGAACATAGATGTGCTGGTGTGGGTGTCACAGCCCACCCCCCCCTTTGGAGGGTGTGGGGTGGCGTAGAACCACACATAGTGTGATTAACAACTACTTAACCTGTTAACATAAACTGCACAAGTATAACAGCACACTTAGTGGGAGGAAACACACAGCAATAACCCCAATGTGGGTGGCTGTGCCCACAGCAACCACATCTAACTATATATACCAACTCCAGTATCACTGTACAGCTGTACCATGGAGAAAAGGGCATTTACACATCCACTACTAGTTTTGATGGAATGAATTTCCACAAGATGGTTGCTTTGAAATGTTACTTTTTGCCAGTTAGTTCTTGGACAAATGCTCTCTTGGGACATATATTTTCTGCAAACTGAAGTAGATCCCTTCACATATACACACACACACACTTACTTGGCACCACTGAGAGTAGAACCCTTACCTAGGTACTTATTGCTACTAATGTGTTTGCCCTTAATTGAACACAACACAGAGATTATAGTGGGAGGTGTGTCCCGAGTTTCCTGTTAAGTGAAGAACATTACCAAGTCTTGTACAGTATGGCAATGGGGGATATACTGGCTGTTAATGAACAATTCATAGTATGACGTACTGTCATATACACTATGAAAAACACATACAGTCATAGACACATTTGACAGACCTGGGTTTAGCAGTGCTAACTACCTTGTCAGTGAGTCCATACTGTTGCAGAGTTTTTGCACACAGCACATGCATCACTGGGCTGGATAGTGTAATCAGTTACTTGTATGGTTGATGGTGACAGTGGTCCTCATACAGTGGATCTTGGGACATGTACGGGAGGGACCATCATGTAAAGAGAGCATATCCAGCACCCATACTCCGCATTGGATATTGTACTGACTGAAACACATGATAATGTTCTGACATACCCACAATCACACATTGACAAGGACTGCAGTACAAACCCTAGTCTATCTAATCAGTGCTACTACAGCAATATGCATTTATTGCACATGCCACAGGGATAATAGGGTGAGGGTTTGTCATGGCTCTCCTAATGTC
>NC_056735.1:1541653192-1541680692 GCF_019279795.1 Protopterus annectens
CAGGTGAGAGTCTCCTCAACCACATAACACTGTCATGCCCCACTTTAAATCATGCAGAACAGCCATATCCACACAAACCCTGTTAAACCAACATTACTTCAAATGTAGAACAGCAATACTTACATTCTGTCCCCATGTCTGGATCATCCCCTTCCTGTTTGTTGGCCTGGCTTCACAGTGTTTATTGTAAGAGGTATTTCCAGCTACCCTCTGTGATGCTCTTTGTCAGATATCCACATGAAGTCCTGCTCACGGTGAAGGAAAAGGGCCAACACCCACATAAAGTCCTTAGTTATAGGAGTGTGTTTCCTTGTTATTGTCTATAGGAATGATACCACATCTGTTCCATATGCAATTAGCAAGTGGAAGACTCCATTTGGTGCACAGGCCATCAGCTGATCATGCACATTACCTACAAAAATCAAGCTGCTGCTTATGCAAATCAGATGTTTTTTTTCCACATCTACCAGAGAGGGAGAGAGAGAGAGAGAGAGACAGAGAGAAAGTAAGAAAGGAAGAGAGAAAGAGCCAAGTGTGTTTGTGTATGATTCGCTGGTGGAGAGTGCCGGTATCTGGGTATTATAATGGTTGCCAATATTGTTTACTAATCCATACTGTCACATAGTAATTGCACATGGCAATAGACATTTATGGATGTGGATTGTCTACAACAACCTCTACTGTTTTTTGCAACTTTTGGCCTTGTAATGTGGACATTGGGACATATAGGTCCTCAATATAATAATGTAGCAAAACCCACACTGCAATGAATCCTGTCATTACACAACCACCCCAACACCCACACAGGATACTGATGACACACACACACACACACACTTACCAGTATTGAGTTTTAAACCCCATACCTGGCTATGTATTGCTATTACAGTGTTACACAGTTATCGCACGTGCACGGAGCTTACATGTTGGAGAGCTGTCCAAAGGTATCTTTGAAGGTGAGTGACATCAACAGCAGTGCTAGAGGAGGGGTAATGGAAGTGTAGTACTCTGTCACACAAGCACACACATTATCACAGTTGCCAGGATCAGGATTATAACTCCTACCTGACTAGTTTGCTACACTACAGTATTACTCAGTTATCACAAGCACCACAGAGCATATAGAGTTAAAAGGTGACCAAAGGGTTATTTCAAGGTGACTGGCAGCAGGCATGCCAAAGTAGGGCAATGGGAGGTGTAGTGAGTGTGAAAGTCCTCAAAATCATTCATCTCCATGCACACAAGCACACAGAGTTTCACAGTTGGCATGACTGGGATTAGAACTTCTACCTAATTTGTATTCTACACTACAGTATTACACAGGCATCACAAGCACCACATAGCTTAAAGGGCTGAGACTTGGCCAGAGGGTTATTTCAAGGTGTGTGACATCAGCAGGAGTGCTAACATGGGCAATGGGAAGTGCAGTGTGTGTGAATGGGCCATAAATCATTCTTCTGGAAACACACACACACTCTCAGTCACACATAACTTTACATTTGACAGGACTGGGTATACAAATGCTAGATGAATACTGATTTGTACTATCATGTTACACAGTTATCACATGCACCACAGACACTATAGGGCTGTGGGCTACCAAAAGGAATGTCTTCAGTGATTGACATCAGCACATCATGTGATATCAGCCAATTAGATGTGTAGTGGGTGGGACAGGCCTCATAATGGAAATCTCTCTGTCACTGTCTGTCTCTCTCTTCCCCACATCTCTGTGTGTGTGTATGTTTGACATATTATAGTGTGTTGGCCTTGGATATGTGTGAGTATTCCTATCCAATGTGTATGCAAAGCATGAATGGTGTACAATGTGGTGTGTTTGCACAGGCATCTGCTACTGACAGATATGTATAGTCCACTGTATTGACAGACATGGACTTCATTATTCTAAGTGTAGGAGCATGCCCAGTATGAGTTTCTGTATTGAGTGTGTGAATCCATTCCAGGTAGGGTTGTACTCCAGTACAGGGTTTGGTCTTCTACACCTACAGCTGGCAACCTGTTTCTGCCAGATATCTGTGGATAGGTTGACAATATAGAGTCACAATGGGTGACAGATAGTGGGATACTGTAACTATTGCTGTCTGTGGTGCTTGGGTTACATGCTTGGTGTTAGCAGAGATATTCATACATATGTACTGTTTTACACTGTGATGTATTATGTCATTAGCTACTGACAGATATACTTATTTGCTCAAAGTTATTTCCCGGGAAATACAAGATGACTGAAGCTGTATCCAATATTGTGGTCTGCAGCCTACAAATTCTTGGACACTCATGCCATTCTGGAGCGGTAGCTGCAGACACTTGCTGACAGGTCTGAGTAAATGGTCCAGCACCTTGGTACTATGGTAGCTGAGGATCGCCTTCTTGTACATATATCGACATAACAGAATGCCCATATCCTGCTGTGGCCATACCTCTCAGCTATACAGATTCACCCAGGTTACCCAGACTCAGGACTCATATATCTGGTCAGTTCCTCTTCACATTGTGGCTTACAAGCAGGTTTGTAGCCACCCATTACTGAATTTTCAGGCAGGTGTAGTATGGACACACATCAGAGTTTCAGACTTCACAGACTCCATGGTATCCATGCTTCTACACTCCCCACTCTGTTATTCTATCCTCTTCTTAACATTATCCAAGTAATATCTGAGAAATATCCCTATAGTTGGCCCTTCATTCCAGCAGTATTTAGGGGTTGGTGAACAATTCATGCAGTAGGACATGGTGGGCATGTTACTAAGATTTGTCAACATGGCCTTGCATTTGTGTTCTTTTGACTGTGTTACGTTATTAGATGGGACCCCATGAGATACTATACATTGGCAATACAGGTGAGGCACAGGCCTTTGTCAGAGAACTGTAGGCCATTTGGTAGTGATGCAGGCCACTCCAACATTCCCAGGCTGTGAGTCAGTGGATTTCCCTGGGGTGACAGGTTAAGTGTGTGAGGTGTTAATGGCAATAGTTCCTGTCTATATTAATCCATTGGTCTGGATGCAGGCAGGGTGCTGCTTACAGCTAAGGACACACCTGCATAGAACACCTCTTCAGCATGCTGCATTCTGTGGGTATTCCCATACAGAAGTGGGGTCAAACTGTACTCATTCCCAGCAAGGATATGACCTGTTATAAACCCGTGGCTGATGGAGGGATGAGCTGAGTGCATGTGTGATATGGAAGCTACTTGCAGCTGATTCACAGATATACATGGGACATTCCCCTTATGCTGCCTTGTGCAGGGACATAGGCAGTCTCTCATTACTTCATAACTGTGCCTTTTGTGGTCTGCCAGTGAATGGCCAGACTACATCAGTATTCCATACTAAACAGACAACTAATGTGCTGCTAACCTGTATATACAATTCCAAAGTTGTGTGCAATTGACAGTTACATTTTATGTACTCTGTCTAGGGTACTTTCACCTGTGTACTGTGTGTATGTCTGGGCCCACATTCATGGCATGTCCATCATTCAGACAGTGACAGATATTGACATCTGGACAGTGAGTATGGACGACCGCTGACATGGGTATCACTGAGAAGCATTATAGTAGGCACTGCAGTTGTCAGAACATGGCCCTGTCATCCACAGTACCACCCATAGGCCACCAAGTAAAAGCCCTCCATGCCTACATGCTGACCACTTCCAGACAATATTGAACACACAACAACCTAACACACAGACCTCTGCATATTGTACACATGCAACAATTTATCCTGTAGACTGGGCCAGCTGGGTAATCTGTGCTCCACTGTTATTACACCTCACACTTACATGTTACTGCATTTCTACATAGGATTGTGGGGGGGGGGCACAACTGACAACTTTAAACATTTGCTATGACTGTACTGGTATTTCAAGCACTCTGTTGGCTTCCATTTCATTTTATATTCTGACCTATCATGCAGACTGGAGACATATCAGTAGAGTACAAATCTTAGGTTTCATTGACCTACTTTTCAGTTTCAGACTCCTTACCCTTCAGAACTAACATACAATTGCCAGACCTGTTGTAGTCTATCTGTGTAGGTATGGAGGGGGCTGTTCACCATTGCCATCAATTGGGGGCCTTAGCCCAGCATTTATTTATGGTCATCTACACCTGTCCTGCTGGCTGAGGCTGATGGTGGGTATGTGTGACTCACTGACATGCATGGGTGTGACCTATGGGCACACATTTGGGCCACCACATGTACTGCAGTGGGATTTGTCACCTTGTCTACTACTGCCTAATATGTTCACACCAGTATTTGTTATGGATTTCATGCTGCCACTATAGGTGCCCACTATCTGCTGCCAACCCATTCAGCCACCCAATTCCATTGCATGTTCATGTGCATACCATAGATACAACTATCAGAACATACTACACCATTCCGCAATTGATAGGAAGAGTGAATTACCTTGTGGCTGTGCCAGTACTGAGAATGGTGCTGGAAGGCTGACTATGTCAGATTCATATAGTACACTTCCTGTACATGGTAAAGCACAGGTAGTGTCATGTTTGGCTTCCCTTTTACTGTATGTGTGAGTCAGAGAGAGGTGTCATTCCCTGGGTTCCTACCATGTCAGTGTATGTGCTATGCATTTTCTCTTTGCCAAGGCCTGGGCATACTGAGAACACCTCCTTCTGCCTGCATGGGTAGGCTCAGGTAGTTCCTCCTGTGAGTCCCCCAGTGCCTGTGATGGCCTTGGCAATGGTGGGGACTGTGTGCCCTTGCCCCATGCTGTTCCTGCTGCAGCTGTTTCCACAGGATCATATTGTATAGCATGGCACATACTATGAACATTTGTGTACATGTAGCTGGAAAGTACTGCAATGCTCCAATGAATATGTCCAGGCAGCGGAACTGTGACTTGAGCATCCCAGACACATGCTCTATTATGATTCTGGTTTGTGAATGTGCCTCATTATGGAGTTCTTGTTCAGGTGTGTGTGCATTTCTGATGGGTGTCATCAGCCATGGCTCCAGTGCATAGCTAACATCCCCCACTTGGTGACCATATGGGATGTCCCCACTGGCAAATGACTGGTACAGCTATGTAATATGCCAGATGTGGGAGTCATGATAGCTTCCGGGACTGCCAGCACACACATTCAAGATAATGTCCTGGGCATTGCACATTACTTGGCAGTTGATGGAGGGGAAGCCCTTGCGGTTTATGTAGATCCTACCCAGCTCACTGGGTGGTACTTTGATGTGCATGTGCGTGCATTCTAAAGGACCTACTACCTGAGGGTATTTTGCTATTTGGTGGAACAGATACTGCATATTGTTGGTCAATGCATCATGGGTGTTGAGGAAATATATGTGCTCACCGGCATGTGCTGACATGGCATCCAGGAACTGGTGGAGTACACTACATGCTGATGCCTGTGAGATCCATATGACATCCCCAGTTGCCCTTTGGAAGGTACTTGTGGCTAGTATTCTTAAGTCTACACATACCTTGATATCCACTGGGATGTGTTCCCCTCTGTTGGTTCTGTGTGTGAGGCATGGCCGGCACAGCTCAACAATTTGCTGCAGAATGTCCCTATCCACCCTATAGTGATCCACTATCTCCAGCTCATGTAGCCCCAGGTAGGTTACCGTGGGTCTGTATAATCTTCTCCTTCTTCTCACTGTGAGTTGGTCATCACATTCACATCCTCAGCACCCTCAGCCTCTTGCACATATTGATGTATGAGAGTGACAGCAGCCCTAACATTTTGTTAGTTTTGTCAGGTAAAATTTCCCTGTCTGTGTATACCGGTGGTGTAGAGTTTGTGGGTAAAAACAGACTGGAAGGTGTTTGCATAGTTTATAGAAGTGTGCTAGGCTGTTCCATGTATAATTGGCTGATTCTGATACAGTTCACCTGCCAGCTATGTTAGTTCTCCTTGATTGCCTTCCTAATGATGTTTTCCTTTCCCATTGCCGTCGCGTTTAAGCCCCGAGGCGCGGCACGCATACCCAGTGCTCAGATGTGAACAGAGATGCTATTTCCTGTTTTTTTTTTTTTTTTTTGTTTAAAACCCAGTGCGCATCACACGCACCCATTTAGGCAATATAAACACTGCAAGGCAGCCTCAGACACACCCCCTTCCTTAACTGTGCTTAGCTAAGGGCAAACACAGGCCACGGAGCTCCGATAAGCTTACAGCATGAGTGACACTCCCGCTTATGAGGTCATCTACCTCTTAGACTTATGCAGTGGTGTTGCTGAATCTACTTGGTTGGGTGCAAGCTAACACTGAGAGGAAATCTGTGATTCAGTATCATTCCCCTCATTTTCATAAAACTGAATGCTAATTCATAGTTACCACACACACACTGAGCCTTCCCCCTTAGCAGCCACTATTCCCTGGTATTGTTGTCTTATGCATGCCATTGACTATTATGGCAAATGCTGATTTGGGTTTAAAAGCTGATTTCCAACTTTTTTCTTATTTTCAGGCCAATCCCGTTTGTGCACCGCTGCCCCATGCTTAAATGGCTGAGATTGGCAAAAAAAAAAAAAACTTGTTATTTATAAAATTGCAACTAATTTTCATGTCAGTGGCCATTTATTTGGCCACTGGCATGCCTACTACATTGAATATATATTTTTTTTCAAGCTGCCATGCCTCCGTTTTGTAATTTGCAGAAATGTATTTGGTTAGTAACCGAATATATTTCTGCAGGTTACACTATTCCTGCACAGATGCCTGCCTGCTTCCTGGATCACTAATTCACCGCATTTGCATGGTTTTCACCAGCAAATGAGGATCATTAGCATGTATCAGTGGTGTTCGTGCAGGAATAGTGTAGGAGTGCTCATGCATATCATGGGAGTTTGTTGCTGGATCAACCATCGGCCATATTGCATGCAGCAGCTCTTGCACTATTCCTACACTCCTTGCTGAGCTTGCTGAATCTGAGGGTATGTCTTTACAGAGGCCAACAAGGGTGGTAACTGTGTTGTTATGAATAGAAGTCAGTATAAGAACATGGTTAATGAGTTAGTATGTGAAACTGAGAACTATATGGAACTTATTAACAACCCAGTTAAACAGTTTAATGTAGAGTTGAGTGAATTATTGGAAAGAGTGGAAAGGCTTGGTTTCCTAGGGAACAGTGATGTAAAAAAGTTAGATGTTAAGGAATCCAGGGACACAAAATTTTATGTTATCTCCAATATTCATAAAAGTTTGTCCAATCCTCTGGGTAGACCCATAATATCAGGAATAGGCTCATATTTGGAAAATGTGGGGATTTTTTTGTATTTCAGTTTAAGAAGTACTTGTTGAAAGTTCCCTCCCACATAAAAATTACAGAGGAACTTTGTGAGTGTTTGAGTAAGATGGAATTGAGAGAAGATTCTTTTGGGCATCAGTTGATGTTAGTGCTTTATACCCTAACATTGAGACTAGGTGGAGACTGGAAGCAATTGTTAGAATGATGGGTGAAGGGCCTCAAACTTCTTATTTGCTGTCCATTTTGGAGTTTTGTCTTACCCATAACTATTTTAAATGGGGACAACATTTTTCTTACAAAAGAGAGGAACAGCGATGGGGGCATCTTGTGCCCTCACTTATGTTGTTATTTATATGGATGAATTTGAGAGACAGTTTATGTATTCCAGTGAGTATTTTGTTAGTAATGTGACATACTATAAAAGATTCATTGATGATTTAATTTTTGTGTGTAGAGGCGAAAAGGAAGGATTTTTGAGATTTATGGAACAGGTTAAGGATAATTTTCATGGTTTAAAATTGACATGTCCTTTGAATTCAGTTAGTATGGTGTGTTTGGATGTGGAATTGTATGTGGGCAGTGGTCACAGGGTCCAGTATAGGCCTTACAAAAAAAACTACTTCTGTCAACAATTTTCTTCATGCAAATAGCATGCACCCTCCTCATCTAATTAAGTCTTTACCTTATGAAGAATTTAGAAGGATTTATCAGACTACATCAGATATTATGTTAAGAGATGCTTATTTGGATGAGGTTCAGAGTAGACTGGCTCCACGTGGTTACTCACAGCATATTTTATTGGAAGCTAGTAAAAAAAGTTTTGGGAAGGAGTAAGAGATCAGGTGGACAGTATTGTGTAAAATATACATAAAGGGTGAGGTGTACAGATAAAGAAGATAAGTTGTTTTTTGTGACTAGATTATTTCCTTTTTGTAACATTTTGGAAAGGATAATTAGAGAATGTTGGTATGTGGTATGTGATGATATGTTAATAGGACATTTATTTCCTAAACATATCACTATTTCATATGCTAGATATAATAATTTGAAAGAACTGTTGAGTGGGGATGGTATAAAAGTTGGATCAGGTGACAGACTAGGAATACATGCTTGTGGAAATTGTTCAGTATGTAGCAGGATTAAGAATTTAAATAGTTGTAAAAACAATGGTAGAAACTACAGAGCTATTGAACCTTTAAACTGTAATTTCTTCAGAGTTGTATATATTATTGGATGTTGTTGTACAAATATTAGTTGGTATATTGGACAAATGAAGAGGTAGGTGAAGGTTAGAATAATGGGGCATTTGGGGGATATTAGAAGACAAAATATGAATATTCCAGTAGCTAGTCATTTTATTTCTGCACATGGGGGATTAGCAAGTAGCTTATTTTTTAGTGTCTTAGCATGGCAATTTTGAGCAGTGGGGGTAGTTTCGGAGAGGAACTTAATTGTAGGATGATCATAAATTATGGGACACTGTTTCCAAGGGGAATGAACTTAGATAGCAATTTAACTTTATTGTAATCTATTTATGTGGATTTTGTAGAATGTTTTGTTTAATAAAAATGTTTAAATGTTTAAATAAAGTTTTTTCAGAGTATTTTTATATTGTTAAAATAATTAATTAATTGATTTATTATGTGTAATTGGTTAATTATGAAACAATTAATGTATAAATTACATCAGATGTTACCCTGTAATTTATTCTCAGAAAGCAAAAGGCTGAGGTACCAGAATAAAATGAATATTACATAGATCCTTTGGCTAAGCTGATTTTCATGTTTACATGTGAATTTTCACTCTGTCTTGATTTTATTTGGCTTGATTTTTATAGTGTTTGACCAATTGTTTATTGATTCTCTGGTTAACAACTGAGCCATAGCGACTAGAAGATTACTTCTTGGGTTTCTGCTTATTACCAATTATGCAAGTGGTAATCGTTTATCCTATAACAGAGTACTCTTATATTATCTGTATTATAATATAAGTATGTAACATGCTCTCCCTTATTTATTTCTTATAAGTTCATAGGAGGTTGCTAGACATTTTATACCCCAGTTATCCTTACAATCCTAGCCATGTTATACCTGAGTTACCCTGACTGACCTTGGTTAGAGCAGATTTATTCACAGAGTGACTCTACGATCAGTACTAGCTACCCCTGTCCATGAGAGATATGGACGATGCTCCTGGGATGAATTTGTGGTCTCCCATCCAATCATCCAGGTTGCTTGGAGGGTGCTGTCAATACTGTCATTAGCAGGGAATACCTCTTTGCCAAAGGGGATAATAATGTACCTTTTTGCATTTAGTTTTAGTCCATGACTTTGGCACCAATTATTTGTCTGTGTTTGCCCTTTATGTAATATGTTACTAACATTGGGGGACTCAACAATTGCACCCAATTTGCAATCATTAGTGAACTTAGTAAGTCACAAGCTGTCTACTTTAGCCTGGTCTTCTGAAAAATAGATTCCAAACAGTAAAGGCTTCAGCACAGATCCTTGTGGTATGCCTCTGGTGACTGGTCTACTGCTAGAGGTGGAGACCCAACTTTGACAGTATGTGTTCTGTCAGTGAGACAAATGGTTACCCATCTAGTCATATAAGGGAGAGTTAATCAATGATATCTGAGTGGGAAATTGTGTCAAAAGCCTTGGCTAGGTCAAGGTAGCTATCATGCACTGTCTTACCTTCATCCGTGGCTTTGGTGACATTCTCAAAGAAGTCTACCATGTTTAACAAGCATGACCTACCCTTAACAAAGACAAACTGGGATGGTTCAAGAGTCAGAAGGTCGTCTATGCCCTTGTTGATAAGGTCCATGAGTATTCCTTGCATGGCCTTGCAAATGAGGCTGATTATACTTATAGGTCTATTGTTCCCAGGGTTGATTGATGGGCTTCCTTTGTGCAAGGGGATTACTGTTGCTGCTCTCCACTTTACTGGAACAAAGCCAGTTCTCAGACGATGGTTTAAGAGAGCACCAAGTGGTTCTGCTAGGTCTTGTTTTAGATTGCTAAGCAAGCAGCCTGGGATGTTATCTGGTCCCACTGTTTATTGTCTTGAGGAGTGCAAATATGACCTGTTCTTTTGTGATACTAGGCAGGAGAACAGTGGCAGGAATGCTTTGGAGTATGGCTGTTTGGGACAGGGGGTGAAGTTTATGCCATATCTGTCAGGTAACAGGTTGGCAATTTCCTCAGGTACTGTGTGAGTGGTACCATCCACTACTAGTTCAGCACATAGCTGGGCATTCCTTTTTAAATTTTTGATGTAGCTAAGAATGTCTTATGATTATCCTTAGCTAGGGATGTTATTTTAGTAACTAGCTTTAGTGGACTTTACAAGATATCTGATTTGCTTGTTCAGGTTGTGGAGGGAATTCTTCTTCTACCAAGTCAGTTCTATCTTGTTCTTAGACACCAATTTCTTGTTATATAACCTATTTACGCTGGAGGTCCACCAGGGTGACTTGTTTTTTCAGGGGGACCTGTTTTGGATCTGGTCAGGTACAGGAAAGTCTATACAGTTATTTAAATGTTTATACAGGACAGTTGTGTACACCTCTACATAGGAGTCATTGTTGACTGCGTTTGCAGGTGATTTTAAGATTTTTATATGTAGGCTGTAGTTAGCTTTGGAAATCTGGTTAGTTTTATTGAGCAAGCGAGCATGTCAGATCTTACAGGTACTTCAGACAAGACTGATTTATGGTCCAACCTTACTAGGAAGAGCAGTACATGAGGTAGTGTAGTGAAACCCCATTTGGTGAGTGCTAAGGGTAGGACATTAGGATCCCTTGTGGGGGTGCAGAATATCTGTTCCAGGGCATTTGCATTGACAAAGTCCAGAAACCTCTGGGCAATCATGTTTGTTTTCATGTATGTTGCCCGTTCAATGGAAGGATAGTTGAAATCTCCCATGATCAAGGTGTTTGGCTGTATGGTTAGTGGTTCCACTAAGTCCAGGTAGGTGAGATGTTTCTCTTGGTTCATGGTAGGGGACTTATAGCTAACAATGGTGTGGTTGAGTATTTTACCTATATTTCGTTGTACCTGTAGTAGCTCAAGAGAGTCATACTGTTTAACCAGTCTCAAGGTGTACTTAGCTTTAATGAAGATGGCTACACCTCCACATTTTGTTCTTTCATGCTTGTTGTGAGGTCTGAACATGTAGAAGGCATTGTAGCCTTGCACAGCTGCAGTACTCTCAGCAGTCTTGAACCATGTCTCAGTGACTGCACAGATGTCAGCATCTTCCAGAGTGAGAAGTGCTTTCAGGGATGCAGTTTCCTGTTTAGGCTCCTAGCATAAGCAGCATAACCTTGAGTTTGCCATGAGTGGATTTTTTTATGTCAGAAATTCTGTTGTTTTCACATTGCCTAAAAAATGGACTATGGGGAGGCAAGAGCCTTTGCTAGTATCCAAAAGCTTAGATGAGACAGGTGCTGACCATCTCTGGCAAAGCAGCATGGTCTTTCAACCATGTCTTTCCAGGTTGACAGGTTGACATATATTGGATTCCCCTCGACAGACACTAGAAGCTAAGCCAATTTTTGATGTCTATCATTTTTTGTCTATATTGTGGCATCATCCTGGGTGATGGTAGAATGCTGCTTAGGTCTAGGGTTATACCTGCCTGGGACACATAATCTGAGAGCTCAGTCATGTCTCCATTCATATAGTCCAGAGAGGTATGTCTCAAGTCATTCACCCCAACATGGACTATGATGGAGTCATAATAGTACTTGACACTGAGTGACTAGAGTGCATGCATGATTTGATGGATCCTGGCACCTGACAGGCAGCTGACCCTGACCTTCTCATTGTCCAGCCTAGTGAAGAGATCATCTGTGTGTCTCACTATCGAGTCACGTATGACCAAGGCATTTGGTTTTGAGGTGCTTTACCTTAGGGGCTTATTTACTGAGCACTGTTATTTGTTTTATTATGTGGAGGGGCTTCTATTCTCATTGAAGTGTGTGGAAGCGGTTTGTGCTTCGAAGGTCTCTGATCTTTTGGTAGGCTTCTTGTAAGTACCTCAGTGTAGGTGGGTTTACTTGTTGTATCCTTATCATGTGTGCTGGCAACCTGTTTGATGTCCTGTTTGTTGTTCTGAGAGGATTGACTCCAATTTCATAGTGTACTTACACCTCTCACATACTGTATTTGTTTGCTTTTGGATTAAGTGGTTGTCAGTATACATGAAGCAATTACTACATTGCCTCAGGATGCCAATTTCAATCAGGTTTATACTGTAGGTGCTATTAGGAAGTGGGCAAACTGATCTATTTAAGCTCTTTTAGTAACAACAAGGCTTATTCTATTGAAGGTTAGGGATGAAAAGCTGTGGCAGTGCTGCTCAGTGGTCAGCCTGGTTGCCTGCAGTGCAGCAGAGAAGCTTGGGAGATTTCCACGGATGGACATCAAGGGAAAAATTGTGTTTCCAGGTGTTTGCATCTATACAAGGCACCAGTAGCCTCCACTGCATAATGTGCAGTACCACACAAATGTGAGGGTTAAATACAGACAAAATTAAACACTTAAGCTAATCTACTAATGGGAAATCACACAATGAACCTTCCTCCACCAATCCTCAACTCATACAAGGCTGGATCTACACTTCTTCTGCCATAGGGGTGCAGGGAGCCATTCTTAATGTAAGATGACTGGCTTACTGCTCAAGTGCACATTTTTTTCATCAGATTCTTTATTCTTTGAACCATTCTGCTGATTTGTCCCTTACTCTGTAGGTATCCAGAACTCAATGTTAAGCTTGAATTTCTACATAATTATAATTATTTTGAATTCCAGATTCACAAACTGTGATCAAAAATAAAGGTAACAGGTATCTCCTGTGTCAAAATGTGTACTTAAGTACATTGATAGTCCTAATGCCATTGTTAGTGTCAATTACATTTTTTTTGACTATCAGTCTTTAGTATTACATTTTTAAATCTAATTAAGAGAATGACTTATTTATTTTATTTTTTTTTATTTTATTTAAGTTTGATGACCAGGAAAGTCCACTGGGCCAAGAAGAGCTTGTTTTCAGTGGAGGCTCGGGGAGAAAAGCTCCACAATAATTGCAAGTTACATTTCACATGTACCAAAAGGACATAGTTCATACAACTAATTAAACATTTACAGATAAGCTCCATGATATTTGCAATTGGTTTGTCACAATGTTACAAAAATGAAAATACATAATTCAATACAGAAATTTCAACATTTACATAAAGTGAATATTTTTGTTATAAACTCAGTTGTAGGTTTAACATTTCAAAATATATAACTACTAGCCATTAGTTGGTTAGGAAATATTATGCATGGAGAGGGTAATAGTATAATTGAGACTGGAGAGTATAGTACAATAGGGATTGTTTTGGGTGGGATGAAGTAATAGTGGAGGTAGTTGGATTAGTCAGTGCAAGGTGGAATGAGAGGGGGAGGGGTTTAAGTTGGAGCGTGGCAAAGGCATTCCCATTTGGAAGAAAGATGAGAGAGTAGCTGAGATTTGAAATTTGTATGGTTAGGTAAGTTGCGTAGGTATGTGGGGAGAGAGTTCCACTGTTTAGCTAAGGAGTGGGACAGCAGTAGACGGCCAGGACGTCATGCAGGAGATTTTGTTTTTTGAATCTGAGTGAGCGGTTGGGAATGTAAGGTTTTAAGAAAGTAGCAAGAGCTGGGCAGTTGGCAGGTTTAAAGATTAGCTTGTGAGCAATGGTGAGTTGTAGGTAACTGAGGTAGTTGGGTAGTTCAAGCCAGTTGAGGGTGAGGAAGGAGCAGCAGTGGTGGGATGAGTTTTTTGAATTGGTTGCAAATTTGGAGATCTTGTGGTAGCAGGATAACGGAGTGTAACTAGACTGTTGTTCATATTTGCAAGAGTGCCAGTCACACTATGGTGCGGTTAAGGGAGAATTCCCTTTTCCCCACTGTAGCGCGACCTCGAAGTGAGAATATAAAAGTAGGGGGGTGTGGGGGGCTGAGGGGTGCCATGCATAAAAGAATATTTAGTGTTTTTTTAAATATGAACGACAGTCTTGTTACACTTTGTTATCTACTTACAATGCATAAGTAAAGCCTTTGTAAACTGAATTCTATGTTTATTATTTCTTTGTTAGCACGAGTGTTGAGCTTTGTACATGGGATGTGTGTTTTGTACTTACGCTACAGGATTCACTTCAGTTTTGCTGCAGTTATCTGCTGTTGTGTTATTTTCGGTGATTAGTGAGTCGGTGGAATATGTTTTCGTTTTACTGTGTATTCAGTGGTTAGTGTTCGGTTAATAGCAGTTTGGTGATTTATGCATTCGAGCATAAGTACTAGATCCATATATATATATATATATATATATATATATATATATATATATATATATATATATACGCCACAATCCACACTTGCAAGAATGTAACCCATGCCATCAATATTGTGAATGAGCTATGTATTTACTGGGTGCATCACAGGAACATGTATCACACATGCATCTCATATAACACCTTGAAGGGAAGTCTGCACTATGAACTCCTGATGGTTACACACCAGAAAGAATACTTACTTATGAACAAAAAGATGTGTGGAAGCTCACTGTGACAAAATTGATAATTTTGAGTAATTTATCCCTGGAAGATGTGTGGTGAGGTGCATGCAAAAGGGTGCATTGTACTCAGTTATCAGTGTAATGCATGCTGAGAAAAATAAGACCATAAATTACTTTGATGTGGATAGTCTGCCCATTCTCTGGAGTTGTGCTACATGCAAGGGATTTGTCACCACTGTGGGAACATGCTGTTGGACATTCCACTTACTATCTTCCTGAGTACCCAGGTCACGTACCAATTGGTCTGCTCATAGGGGTGTGCTGTCTATATTGTAATTAGCTTTTGTAAAGCAACTAATCATGATTTTTGTTCATCTAATGTGTCTAAATGGCTCTGACAACAATTTGTTGTATGTGTTAATACCTTTTGAAGTATATCAATAGTATTCTTGGATTAAATGATTGACCCAATTTGAGTCATTCACAGAGCTGGTTAGACAAAGGATGAGTAAGTTTGTCTTGACTCATGAGACTTAAATACTGAAGAGAAAAAGGCCTAGTATAGAACCTTGAGTTACTGACCTGGACACTGGAGTCTAGCTAAACATGACTTCACTCACTTCAATAGTATGTGTCCTGTATGTGATCCATTTGTCTACCCACTGGGTGATGTAGTTGTTTATGCCCACTTGAGACAGGTTCTCTGTAATAACCGAATGTGGATTTATGTCAAATGCTTTGGCCAGGTCAAGTAATGTGGAATGACATTCTTTTCATCATGCATGCCCTTGGTGACCTTCTTAAAGATGTTAAACAGATTTAACAGACATGATGCAGCCTTGGCAAATCAAACATGGGTTTGGTACACAGGCAGGAGATTACCTGTGTCCTTTTTGATAATGTTCATGATGAGTTATTGATCTGCCTCACAGATGAGGAGAGTCAGTTGTATGTTTTTCTAAGTCTCTGCATCGGATGATGGTCCCCCCTTGCTCACACAGATGAATGTTGCTGTACACCCTTCTTTAAGAACAAAGACTGTCTGAAGGCTATGTTTAAGTAGGGATCCAACTGTGTCTGCTAAGTCGGATTTTAAGTCATGGTATAGGTAACATGGGATGTTGTCATCGCCCATTAATTCTGTGTTTTTAGCCTTATAGATCACACAGATGAGCTGCTGTCCTGAGAAAGTAAACTGAGTAACGTCTGCATGTGTACTTTGGCTTATGGCCAGTGGCAACGGGAGGGGGGGGGTGAAGCGTGAGACAAAGTATCAGCTAGCAGATTGTCTATTTTCTCTGGTTGAGTATGGCTGGTGGCATCCACAGACAGCTCTGCACTTAGTTGTGTATTCACTTTAACATTTCACACTTACAGTCATACAGCTATACCAATGTTATATAATGTCTTTCGGCTTTTCCTGGTTAGGGGTCGCCACAGTGGAACTCTGGTCCGCTAATGATTGGCAGTGGATTTTTACAGTGCCTAGTTACCAGCCTGAGGTCCAACCTTCAAAGAAGGCACAGCCATTCACGAACGCACCTACCTGCATTTCTTTATACGTCACTTGACCATGGGGAGGACATGCAGACTCCACACAGAAGGCGCTCCAGCTGAGAATCAAATGGGAGAACCTCTTGCTGTGAGGGACAATGCTAACCGCTGCACAACTGTGGCCTCAGCTATACCAATATCATGTAATTACATCAGTTCACAATATATGCTTATATGTTTTTCATTAGAAAGCTGTGTTTGAGCAGCCTGATACCATCTAAGGACACATTACAAATGTATTGGCTGTGGCTCATGCAGAACATTTACTGACACAAATGCTGATAGTCACACAATGGTGCTGGTGACCACCTCAATAATCCTTGGGAAGAGAAACACAGTTATGCATACAATGAATTCTGCAATGTTGCAATTGAATCAAAATGTGATACTTTTGTATATATCACATCATTACAACATGTGGATGAAACAAGACTTATGTACTCATGTAATCAGTATGAATTTATATTGATGTATATCACAGAGCATTTAATGATGGTAGGTAAACATATGCACACCTATGCCATACTGCAAGTGTCACTGTGATGGTTGAATGAGAACTACATAGAATGTTGATCTGTTCAACTAGAAAAGCACATGCCTTCCTAAGCCAGTAATATACATAGTATCTACCCATGTCAAAAGTTCTCAGGAGGCATATTACTACAGCTGTTAAAGAATGAACATGTAATGAAATGGCAGCTGCTGCCATCAATACATTCCCTCACATCATAGCTTGTAATACCCTCTTGTAGGCCTACTGTACATACACACCTCAACACAGCACGTCATTGACAGCAACATAGACATGTGAAATGTTCATAGGGTCATAGGACATTACTAAGCTAATGGGCAGCATCACATAAAATCTTAGACATTATTATAACATTTAAACCAAACTCCATACATCTATATGCTGAAGATGATAGGGCTATGAACATGTGTATGTGAGTGCGTGTGTGTGTGTGTGCGTGTGTGTGTGTGTGTGTGTGTGTGTGTGTGTGTGTGTGTGTGTGTGTGCGTGTGTGTGTGTGTGCGTGTGTGCGCGTGTGCGTGTGTGCGTGTGTGTGTGTGTGTGTGTGTGTGTGTGTGTGTGTGTGTGTGTGTGAGTGTGTGTTTGTCCCATTGCATTATATTTTGCCTTTCTCCATATCTGACATGTACACCACCCCATAACAGAATTAACAATCACATATCCAGTGGTCTGGAGATGTCTTGCAGAGGCTCATGGGAGGACTCTGCTTCATGATGTGTGCATATCTTTGACATGAGAACATCCTTCACTCCTCTGCAGGAAGGATGTCATGTGACCAGAGGGAAAAGGGTTTGTTGAATACATGGTGCTACACTATAGGATTTCTGGAGTGGTAGTAAAATGAAAAGTGATTCAAAAGATTGTAAAATGACAGTAATGTAAAACCAACCACACACACAGCAGTAGGCTGGGTCTGATTTGAACATTACACCTGTGCTGGTATACACTCTGAATTCCATACACTGTAACAGTAGCACTACCAAATATGTCTGACGTTAACAGTGTCACATTGCACTTTAGGACATATGATAGCATCAATGTATGCTGAGAAGAACATGTTGGAATGAGTGTCTGACATGGATGTGGAGTCAGATCTCTATGTAAAATTATCTCAAAAATATTATTTGAATGTATGCACACTCAAGTTGCCTGCTGATAGATGAGAACCCCTAAACATCTACTTACAAAAACTGGAGAATGCAGTACTTAACATTATTGCCACAAAACAATCTTGACTGAATAATGTCAGAGTCCACTATATGCAGGATATGTCATCAGAGTATGCTACAAGAAGATGTTTGGAGGAGTGTCTGACATAGCTATGGACTCACATGCCATTCTAAAATTGTCAGCATAAGCACACACACACCAGTTGACTGCAGTGAGACTAGAACTCCTACCTAACTATTTATAGAACAAAGTACTTAGCACAAGCACCACAGCACAAGTCCAGCTTATAGAGTGTCAACAGCACTTTATGACTGATGATATCAGCAGTGTCTGGTGGGAAGATGATGGTAGTAGGAGTGTCTCACATGTACTAAAATGGTCTCTTGAATGTGAACTAACTGAACACCAACACACACTCGCTAGTTGACTGTAGTAAGACTAGAACTTCAACTGAATATCTAAGGAACACAGTATCTAATGCAAGTGCCACAGCACCAATCTATCTGTTGAGTGTCAGACAGCACTTTATAGCTGATGACATTAGCAGTGTACATTTGTGATAAGATGTTGGGAGGCCTGTATGAAATGGCTGGGTAGGCCTGTATGACTGTCAGCATATTTGTTCTAAATGGGATTGGATTGCTGACACTAGGATACAGACTTGTGCTCTTCTGTCTACACACACACACAAACCAGTTCACTGCAGTGAGATTAGAACACCTACCTAAATAGTTACACAAGCTAGAGAACTTAGCACTTAATGTAAGCACTACGGCAGAAGTTAGACTTCCACACTACTGCTAGACAATTTATAGTAAGTGACATCATCATTGTATGTTTGGAAGAAGAGGTTAAGTAGGCATGTACGACTGTCAAAATATTAGTTCTGCATGGGACTGGATTGATGATACTGGGATACATGCTGATGTCTATCTGACTATGCAAACACACTTGCACATATGTAAAGACACACATATAATGTGGCTGCTATGGTAAGTTAAATCACATGTAAGTATATTGTTCCCATCCGGAGAACACAGTAGTTCATAACTGCACCATCCGTGAAGTAGGGTATCGCCTTGTCATACTAGTCTTTATAGATGATGCCATCATATACAGTGCAGTGGTAAAGTGGTATCATTGTAACCTCATAGCAATAGATTCTCTGGTTCAATTCTAGGCTGAGGTGCCTTCTGTGTGGAGTCTGCATGTCCTCCCTGCATTTGTGTGGATTTCCTCCGGGTGCTCCAGTTTCCTCCCATGTTACAAAGACATGCGACTGGAGCATTTCTCCCCAGGCCTCTGCTGAAAATTAGCTCTGTTCCAAGACAGACTTTCCCAGTAAACAAATGTTAAATAAAACAATAAATATAATGTGGATAACATATCCTGTTAAGCGATTGGTGTGCACAGTGTGGATTTTATATTTTCTGTTGTGTTTCCAATGTGCATGTATACTTTAAAAGACAACTTCTTAAACTAGATGCGAAAAGCTGTCAGGACTGCATGTTTGCAGCTGTTTCACAACATGTTATATACATTATACACTTATTGTGACACAGACATACATGTTTTGTGATCAGCATGGATGCAACTGTGTATGGCCATCTGTTCATATTTGTGAGAATTGATGTCCACATTAATGCATGTATAAGACAAACTGAATGTCTAATGTCAGTATAAAGGTTTAGATGATGTAACAATGTGGTTTTGCTATTTATTTCAATAGTTTAGTTGACATTTGGGAACTAGTACTGACTGACGTATCCATTTTCAAGTGCATGCGTGCAGGGCACACGTGTCTATCTGAATAAATATGTGTGCATCCAGTAACAAGTGCCTTTCCTTTGGTTGTGGTTTTACATGGATTATTATGGAATGAAGAGTAACTGAACAGTAAGCATATTAATTCCTGCCAGTGAGCTCTTTCTATAGTGCACCACTGAGTAGGTGGTTTGCATGATCAATGGCAAAGCGTTTGTGCATGTTAGATACACATTTAATATCTACTACTTGAACTTGAGAAATACTTATCCATATTGGCTTTGATACAAATAACTGACAGAAACTATGGTGTTCATAATGTAGTTTATATCACAAATGTTTCATAAATGTTATGACATCAATGGCTATTAATACTGCTTTCCCCATTTCTGCAGAGTTAAGTGATGAGCAAACATGGGTCTCTGATTCATTGAGAAAATTATAGCAGTTGTATTGGTTTGACTTCCTCCATCCAAAAATGCCAAGTAAAGAGGTGCAGCAGTCAGCACTTTGGACAGTACTAAGTGTACAAAAAATGCCTACTGCCTAGCTTTTTCTGTGGCAGGGTGTAACAGCATTTATCTCTCATTTTGAGCACAAATGACACAGAGGTCATATCCAGCACAATCTAATTTTTACATATCTATTCAGGATGGCATTAAACAATTGCATGTGATAATTTTTGCAAATGAGAGAGGGAATGACTGTATAAAAACAAACACTAATTGATTTATGTCAACAGTACACATATGAATTTTATATAGCAAACTTGCTGGCTGACAGATTCAGCAAAAACTTTACCCCTCTGTTCCCCCATCAGTAAATCAGGACATCCCCAGTACCTGCCCCCTTCCCCTTATATTTAGGGAACAGGTCATTCATGGTCTCTCAAAGGCAAAAAAAAACAGCCTTAATGGGACCTGATAACATACCAGGCTGCATCTTACATGAACTCAGGCAGAAACTTGCAGCACCATTAGGCACCCTATTCAACCAAAGCCTGAGTACTGGTTTCATCCCAGCTGAGTGGAGGACAAACACTGTCATCGCTTTACACAAAGGTGGAGCGTCCACCAATCTGGGAAATTATAGACCCATCAGCCTAACTTGCCTGATCTGTAAGGCCATGGAATGGATTATCATGGACCTCATTAACGAGGACATTGGCAACCTCCAAACACTTGATCCCACACAGTTTGGCTTCATCAAGGAGAGGTCAATTCTGCTAAATTTGGTCGACTTCTTTGAGACAGTCTCCAAAGCCATAGATGAGGGGAAGATGGTGCACATTGTCTACCTTGACCTGGCCAAAGCCTTTGACGCTATTTCCCATTTGGGCATAATAGATAAACTCTCTCAAATAGGAATCAATCCATATGTTAGCAGATGGGTAGCAAAATGACTCACTGATAGAACCCATGTAGTCAAAATTAGGGAAGCCACCTCAAGCAACAGACCCATAACAAGCAACATATCCCAGGGTTTGGTCTTAAGTGCCTCTGTTATTTGGGATATACTTTTCTGAGGTGCAGGCTAAAACCAGTGGGATATGACTGACCAAGTTTGCAGATGACTGCAAGTTGGGTGCTGTCATCAATTCCCCTAGTGATGTGGTCATCCTCCAAGGGGGTCTCACTCAGACAAATGACTTGTGTCAGAAACATGGCCTCAATTTGAATACAAAAAATGCATTATCATCCCTTTTGGGGAGAGTGATGTCACCACAAATTATCACATTAATAACAATGTCCTAAGCACACAATTAGTTGTGAGGAATTTGGGCACCCAGATTGATAGCAACCTGACTTTTGACCATCATGCTGTTTCCATTGGACGGAAAGCCTTCTACATGGCCAAACTCATATGTAAGGGTATCTTGTCCAGGGACAAGGAGGTCATAACATCCTTGTATTCTTCCCTTATAAGGCCCCATTATTGAGTACAATGCCCCTTTTGGCATGTATCTCACAAAGCACATGCAACAGCTGGAGAGACCACAGAGGTTCCTCACAAGGGGAATCCAGGGTGTCACACATCTACCATACACAGATAGGCTAAAAGCCCTATCTCTCTACTCAGTTTACAGACTCCTCAGAGATGACCTCTGTCTGGCATGCAAGGCAACCATGGATCCCAGCTTGCTAGGACTGGCGCAAATCCTCAAGTCAAGCTCCAGTCAAGTAACCCACATGCACAACCTCAACCCGGTCTGTGACATCAACAAGACTTGTTGGTGGGGCAGGTTTGTATGCCAGAGACTCCTCCATCTATGGAATTGAGTCCCTCTCCACATCAAGAAGAGTACCTCTTTACCCCTTTTTAAGCACAACCTGGAATACTGGATGGGAAACAGAAAATATGCCCCTGGGTTCCACCTGCATCCCTGCTGGACAGTGGCATAGGGTGATGATTTGTCTAAACATGGGCTAAACTCTTGGCTAGGCTTATAAGGGCCTCAGGGCCAATACCCTAGTAACCTCCTATGATCATATGATCATTTTATATATACATTCATCAGTCTAAATAAATATTATAGGAAATATTTAAAATCAATGCCTTTGTTCTGTTTAACTGTGGGTTTCCTTAGCACAGTGAGGTGAAGCATCATTGAGCAAAGGTAAGCACACCATGCCATAAGATGTGAAGAGCCAATCACTGTCACTTGGTATTGGTGCATAATGCCAACATCTGCACAAACTCGGGGGTGAAAATGTTAAGGCCTTTATTATAGACTTATTATTTATGTGTGTGGTGTGTGATTCTATTTTTGTCAGATTAAAGGTATGCAAATGGGGTACATAATAAAGTGGTAAAATGTGGGGGAAAGCAGGGAAAAAACAACGTAAAAGCAATATAAGAATGCCCAAGAGGGAATTAGGAAAGAACCATAGCTATCCACTCTTCAACAGTGTAAAATGAAAAAGTTTAGAATATTGGATGCATCTGGACTGTCACTGCAATAAAAATGGGTGAAAATAATGCAATGATGTTGTATAGCCAAATGGTCCAAATCAAGCGTGTCAAGAAGACACATGTACAAAGTGGAGAGCTATGTATGGGACAATATGTTTTTTGTGAGACAGGTGGCCATTTCCTTTAATTTAATTTCAGTAAGAGAGAAAGGATGGGTAAGGGATGTATGCATGCCAGGGTCAGGTATGTTGGATATGTGAGGAAGTGGCTGCAAACAAACAGGACAAACTAGGGAGATACAGGGATGGTGAGGGACACAAAAGGTTGGGGGGCACGATGATTTGGGATAGGGAGACGACATTGAATGCCTATGCCTGCCAATCATGGGGAAAGTAAGAATCTACTCCTTACCTTCAGAACTGTCATCATTGTCCCCTTCTTGAGTTTTCTGTTGGAGTGCTTGATGTTTTTTTCCCAGCGTTCCAGTGATCATCTTCTCCATCCAGCTCATGCATTCACCAATAGTACATTCCATGACCTTTAATACTATGCTTGTTATCTCCTGGTGGATGCAAAATCACCACCTCCACCAATACTCCCAGAAGGTACCAGTGCACCAGCTGATGGGGTAATGCTACCTGATGTTGAGGGCCCAGGGAGTGCAGGGGCTTTAGAGGCATTACTGCCAGGCTGAGTCCCAGATATGATAAGTGTTGGTGCAGCAGCCGCTGGAGGGGTGGCAAGCTAAGCCCCACTGGTTGACCTTACTCCCTGTGCTGGAAATCATTTTGTCAGTTGTTAGAAATGGATGGCATCAGAATGCTGTGACCTCACATATAAAAATAAACAAGAGAGATAAGGGGTGGGGTAAGAGACAAAAAACAAAAAGAAAAAAGATAATTGAACCATCATATGTCACATACAATAAATTACAGTGCTATAAACATAATTTTACTTTTATATTACAGTAAACGCTCAGTTAACCAGCACCCATGGGAACTGTTAGATGCTGGATAACTGTAGCTTCTGGTTGCTTGAGAGTTACTATTAAAAATAAGCCTAACTAATACTGTACCCTATACTATTTGTTTGGTTTGACTTGTTCTCAGGCTGGGGAGAGAGGGAATTTATTCCTATCTTCCTTTTTAAAACTCTGAAAAACTCTAAAAATGTAAGGTATGTTTCTACGGGGGAAAACAAAAAGTGCAAAGCATGAAAATTGTACTGAATTTCTTCGATTTGTTTTTGCTGGTTGCTTGAGAGTGCTGGTTGCTTGAGTTCCAGTTAACTCAGAGTTTACTGTAATTATACTTTTTAAAGATAACAAACAGACTGATAATTGCTCCATGCAATCCTTCCAATAGGCATATATAGCACACATCCATTTTTAAAATAATACACATTAAGTTAATAATGTGTCATGTATGCCAATTTTGTTGCAATTAATATTTTGTATTTCTTTATTATTTAGCATGCATTTGTTATCTGTGGAATTTGAACCTACAGCATATGAATACACCATTATTATTGACTTCTGCAATTACTTTGAGCTACAGAATGATGCATGCATGCTTGATTTTACAGTTAACATATGCATGATTAATTTGCTAATAATGTATAGAAGACGAATACTTTACATACAATAATAATTATTTTGTGTTGTGTACATACCTCTTCTTTTTCCATTTCTAAACATTCAGCATGGACTTCCATGGTCATTGCAATCTCCTGGGCAGCTGTAAAATACAGAGAAGAGAAAAATAGAAGATCATTGTGCATACCAGTATTGCCTATCTCCAGTTTTGAATAGAATTTAAAGTATATTTGTTTGTATACTTACACAGCTGTGGGATGTCAGCAGTCCTAAACTCATTCAGCCACTAGTTGAGTTATGCCTGCTTGAGCCATTTCAAATCATTGAAGTGGTGCCTGCCTTACTTTCCATTGTGTGAAATGCCAGTTGCACTGAAGACAGCTTTGGCAAGACTATTCCAAGCCTCTGATTTATATGGTGATCAGGTAAGTGCTCCTGCAATAGCCTACAGCTGTGGCACATTGCAAGGAGTCTAGTGAATATTCTAGACTCTTCTACACCCCATCTTTGAGCCCTAAATTGCGAACCTTCTTTTCTTGCTCCTGCCATGTCTAGTCAGGTCATAAAGTGACAGTTAAAGTGTTTTCCCCCAGTTCGTGATATCTTGTTTAACTGTCTGTGCACAAAACTACACAATGATGCCAAATGCATTTGTACAATGTTAAGCAGAGAGCAACATTGCCAAACACAGAGGAAGGCAGTTTATTAATTAGGAAGGGTAATGCGACAGTTGGTAATAGTTTATGGGTTGGATGCTGATGGACCTGTTAGATAAGTTAACTTTTCAGACATGTATCGGGGTTTATAAATTGTATGACCTGACATTTTTTGGGTGGATTACACACTAATAAAAGTAA
This sequence comes from Protopterus annectens, assembly GCF_019279795.1. Classification (NCBI taxonomy): domain Eukaryota; kingdom Metazoa; phylum Chordata; order Ceratodontiformes; family Protopteridae; genus Protopterus; species Protopterus annectens. Next base: position 1,541,678,372 of record NC_056735.1, read on the forward strand.
TTTGCACAATGTAGGATTGAAACCTATGAAAAATAGACAATACATAATCTTACACATAGGTGTTTTTACCTCCTTGCTACAGAATAAGTGTTTTTCAGACATGTTCATTAATAATATAGACACATTTAAGAGTGAGTGGTTAACCATGTATGTGTGTTACCTGACAATGTCCTGGTTTATACATTCATATACGTATGACTATCACTGAAGTATGAAGTTCATCCCAGGGCAGAAAAGACACTTTTAAATATAGTAACATGATTGTCAGGATACCCTCAGTCACACATATAATGTATATGATATCCACTGGTAAACATTGTCATTTTTATTTATAATTATATTTATATTGTTAATATTAATATAAATTACAGTAGAACAGCATTAATAAAATTTTGGGTTTGCTGGACTGGAACCCTTGCTCAACTGTATTGCGGCCATGAACTTTCACCATTTGCCAAAGGGAAGGCTGGACAACAGGTTTATTTCTTACAGTCATCACTCTGCAGACTGATCATTGCAAATGAGGACATTTTTGTCACACATGCTCACTAGTAATATACCCATATTAAAGTGTTGTGTAATTAACCATGTATGTGTATGATATAAAAGTGCAAAAGATAAATGTTTAATTGTAGAGCCATGATTGTTCTGATACCCATAGTTAGGCATATAATATATATGATATGATGTGGATACTCAATCCCCCTGATATACATAGCTATAGTTATTTTATATTGTTAATTTGTATATAGATTACAGTGGACCAGCATTAATAAAACTAGTTTTCTGGATTAGAACGCTGGTTTACATGTATTGTGCTCATTAACTGACACCTGTTGCCACAGAAAGAGCTAAGCAGAAAGTGTACTATTTGCACTCAATACTGAACTCGGTGGTGGTGCTGCGGTAGCGCTGTCACCTGACAGTAACACATTGTCCCGTTCGATTCTCAGCTAGAGCGTCTTCTGTCTGGAGACATGCGTGAATGGGCGTACCTTCGTTAAAGGTTGTGCATCAGGGCTGGCAACTCGGCACGTAAAAATCTACTGCCAATCATTAGCGGACCAGAGTTCCTCTGTGGCGACCCCTAACCGGGAAAAGCTGAAAGACACAACAACAACTCTGTATGAGCATGACCACTGCACAACACCACTTACTGTGTTTGGGCAGTGGAAGACCACACGTGTTATAATGCATCTTTTTAGAAATTGACAAGTCTGCAGGTATTGTAAAAGCATGCTAACCACCATCCAATGCTGCTTAGTGTGGGTGTGTAATAGAAAGCACAAGATGTAATGATGTATCTTTTTTTTAAAATGGTGATGTCTGCTTATTGTCTGCAGGTGTTATGTAGCTACAGTTGTAGAAGCTTGCTGACCACTGTGCAATGGTGCTTAAGTGTCTGCACAATGGAAGGCAAAAGCTCTAACAATGTATCTTTTTAAAAATTGACAATGTCTGCTCGTTGTCTGAGGCATTATGCCATGCTCGAGTGAAGGTGAGCAACACACAAATGAGACAAGTAAAGCTCAACATGTATTATTCTTGTAAAATGTTTTTCTTAGTTTTCATCATTAAATGATTAATGTGGGACTTGAACCATGATCTACATATTCTATGTGCTGCACTTCATCATTTTACCTGGTATGCTACATACACACTTGATTCATAGCTGTAATGTATACTGTTCTTATCATCGGAGAAACTTCCATTAATTTTAATTTATTTATCCATTTCACTGTATTTGTGCTAAGCAGGGCATTGTGCAAATATCAATATTTAAAAAAAAAAAAAGAAAACATAAACAACATTGCAAAATACATTTTAATACAGCTTACAGATTTTTACACAACTCTGGGTTTCAACTATCATAATAATAAAACAAACAAATGCATTAGGAGTCTCTTATCTCTCTCTCTCTCTCTCTCTCTCTCTCTCTTTTTGCTACAGAAAACCTTTGCAGCAGAAAAGCAAAATATTGTGCATACAAGCAAATCCCATTTCCTCCACAGTATTAACAAGACACAGTCACTTGAATACTCTCAGTTGTTGTGTGTAGACTGCAGAGGTGCAGCAGTTAACGTTGTCGCCTCACAGCAAGAAGTTCTCTTGTTCGATTCTCGGTTGGAGTGCCTTCTGTGTGGAGACTGCATGTCCTCCCCATGGTCGAGTGAAGTTAAATACATGCAGGTAGGTGTGTGAGTGAATGGGCATGCCTTCTTTGAAGGTTGGGCACCAGGCTGGCAACTCAGCAGTGTAAAAATCCACTGTGAATCATTAGTGGTCGGGAGTTCTGCTGTGGTGACCCCTAACTGGGAAAA
>NC_056735.1:1541685692-1541773192 GCF_019279795.1 Protopterus annectens
GGGTACAAAGACACAGTGGAGAAAATTGAATGGAATTAATAATAATCTGGCAGCTTTCCACTCTGCATGGGGTAAGGGTCGTGGAAGAGAGAGACAATGTGGGAGTATGTGTGTGTGTGTGTGTGTGTGTATATATATACATATATATATATATATATATATATATATATATATATATATATATATATATATATATATATATATATGGGTCTACTGTATAAGTTCGAAAATACACTTCTTCGAACTCACACAGTAGACCCTGGGTTATGCGAAAGTGCACTTAATCGAAAGTGCACTTTCGTGAAACCCACTTCAGCGAACGGGCTACATACTGATGTTTAGTGCAGTAGTTACGGACCTTAGGGTTAGGGCGCTGGTCATGAAAAGAGGAAAACCCTACTAGCTATCCCCTTACCATGACCCGCGCCCTAACCCTAAGGTTCATGACTACCGCACCACAGTGGAGGATAGCCTGTCCTCCACTGTGGTGCGGTAGTCATAGACCTTAAGGTTAGGGCACGGGTCACGGTAAGGGGATAGCTAGTAGGGCTATCCCCTTACCATGACCCGCGCCCTAATCCTAAGGTCCATAACTACAGCACCACAGTGGAGGACATAGCATGTTTTCCTGCTGTCCTCCACTGTGGTGTGATCCATTCGTAGAAGCTGAGTTTGAGAAAGTGCACTTTCGAATAAGTGCACTTTTGCGGAACTGAGCGGTCTACTACTCTTTTTCTAATATGTGGTATTCGATGAAAAGCAGTAGACCCATACATATATATATATATATATATATATATATATATATAATTTCTTATACCTTATGTACAGTACATGTGTTCTCTGACAGGATGTTAGCTGTCAACACAAGGACACCCCGATACCAAGTTCTTATCTTTCATGTTATAAGTCATCCACTGACTAATGGGATAGGTTCAGAGAAGGGATATTGTTTTTAATAAATGAGGTATGGAGGCAGAAAGTATCAGCATGGGAAAAAATTAAATAACAGCAAATTCAACAGCTCATGTTCATTACCATGATAAAAGTACAATGAAATCAATGTATTGGGGATATAAACACAGATGCTTTACTGTTATTATTTTTTTCCAATAATCATGGAATGAAGAAAGAACTTCTGCACTTGATTTGAGTGCCATACACAGTAACATGCAGTACTGATATGGTAAAATATTTAAAAATCAAAACAAAAAAAAAAATTCTGAATCAGGAAGAAAAGTCTAACATTCCAAACATCCCTTCACATACTCTGATGCTAATAAACAAATGGGGAGAGATAGGGAAGTTTCCACACTGACTTCTTTTTGCCTTTACTAATATAGTCCTAAGCAATTCTTAATGGGATTTTTATAGCATATCAAGTCAGCTAATTAATTAATTCAGTCACCATGTCTGTCATACAGAAACTGCAAAAATATGAAGATGCTTGCAGACTCATAACAAGAAAAGAAAGCCAGATTCAATAAAGCCTACATTCTGTTTACACTGTGTGTGCATTACGTCAAGGAGCGCACATGGTAGACCACTGTTTTGGATTCAGTAAGAGTATGTAGAGCTGTGCAAACAAGGTAAACACCATAGCATGCAAATTACAACATAAGCAGCTGAATTGTATTGCTAATCAACCAATCCAAGATGGAGGAGCTATACAAGAAGCTATAAAGCAACCGTGTAGACTCGGTGCTGGTTTTCCTTGCAAATTCCAAAGTCTATTAGAATACCACCACAGAAACTAAGCTACATGGGAAGCATGGACAGAATGTTAGGGGCTGCTGTTACTTTAATGCATCTGTATGTGCAACAAGCTGAAGTCTATGCTGCTGTTGCTGGTGATAGACCAAGGCCAAGAAGAAGAGTTTTTAGACCCTGTTTAACTTATCACAATCTACATGGTGTAGAAATTGTAAAATGCTACAATGCAAAAAGAGACACACTCAAGAACTCTGCAACTTCTGTCATCCTCAACTCAGAGCCAGGGCAAATAAATGGGAACCCACCGCAGCAGAGACAAAGGTGTGTGTAGCACTTTGAATCTTAGCTACATGGTACCTTTCAGAGACCTACAGAGAACATGCTGGGAGTGTTACAGGCAACAGCATCCAGGATACTCCATTTGTTCTTGAATGCTATTTTCCAATATGTTAGTGACCGCATATATATTTCCCCTTACTCTTGAGGATAGGGACAGAAATTTGCAGGAGTTCTCCCCTTTAGCACACTACCCTGAAGTACTGGCCACCATAGATTGCACACATATACAATTTAAGCCCCCCACCAGGGAAAAGGGAAGGCTCTACATTAATAGAAAAGGCTTCTGCTCTATTAACTGCCAAGTTGTGTGTAATGCCAATGGAATCATCCTGAATGTGTGTGCTGGCAACTCTGGCAGTTACCATGACTCACATATATGACACCTCCCAACTGTATCACATGTTCACTAGGGAGGTTATTCCACATGATCATTTACTGGGGGATACAGGCTATGCACTGGAACTGTGGCTGATGACACCCATCAGAAACGCACACACACACTGAAGACCACCATAATGAAGCACACTCTCAAACTAGAAATATCATAGAGCATGTGTTTGGGCTGCTGAAGTCATGGTTCCAGTGCCTAGATACATCTGGTGGAGCTCTGCAGTACAATCCATGGACATGTACTGAGATATTCACAGTTTGTGCCATGCTACACAACATCTTGCTGAGAAAATAGGTTCAACAGGATCAGCAAGGGGAAGGGGCACACATCCCATCACCATTGCCAAGGTCACCACAGCCACACACAGGTGAGAAGTCATTGGGAGAAGCAGCAGCTACGGTCAGTGTAAGCTGAAGTAGGCATGCACAATATGCCCTTGGTTTAGCTAAGATATAATGCAAAGCTCACTCACTCACCACCTAAGGGCCTAAAACCTTTATCCTACACACATCCATACAGTAACATTGATGCCAGGCAATGCTCACAACATTTACCTACCCATGTATTGGATGTGTACTGCTTTTATGAGACAGAGTCAGCCCTGAACAAAAACCATTACAACTGCTGAGTTTAGAAGGTAAGTCTTGAACCAGGAGTGTATTGTGTAATAATATGAATGACTGGCATATCCTTGCATTTTGTTAGTTGGTAGCGTAAGAAATTAAAAGGTCGGAGATTTGTACAGAAATTACCTTAACATGTAACAGCAGAGACTTATTTGATTAATATGTGTCCATTATTAAGTAGTAAGCCTCAGGCATCAAAGATTTACACTGTCATACCTCTCAAAAGTAATGATGGTCAATGTATGCCCTCAGTTTAGCACCATACATTTGTGCTGGAAAATCATTAAGGAGATTAGGTAGAAAGTAATGATAAACTTTGCAGTTTCAGACTTCACAACCCTCACAAGAGCATTCGCAATAAAGTTGTAAAATTTGGATGCTATCAACTAACTAACTTTCTAAGACAAACATAAGTCAAAGGTTCAATTATCAGTTCAACACAACAAATGTAATATACTAAACACTAAGTCAGCTCTGCACCCTGAGCATCAGACAAAAAGCTTACGTATCCCTGAGTCCAAAATATATAAAACAGAGATATAGTACTGTTATCATCAATTTCACAGGATGTTGGTGGGGCTGAAAGCCTAGGCTGACACAAAAGGTCAGTGAGCGTGTCTGGGTAAGATAGAGAAGCAGGCTGACAGTTGAATAAAGCAACAAATGACCAGTGAGATAAAATGAGTTTTAAGCTGCACGACTGAACCATGTAATTGTTGTGTGTGCCTGTAGGGATCCTCCAGATGAAATTGGTGTGTGAGTGCCTACATGAACACAGCCAACCTCTGTGCTAGCTCTATGTCTTACTGTGTTAGACAGGTGTGAGCCATGCATGGTAGAGGTAGCAGTTCATCATTGTTAAATGGCTCTTCCAAGAGTTGCACTGGTATGTCCACGCCCATGGTCAGATGGACTAATGTTACCTAAACATGAGATGTCTGTTGGATGAGCTCCACTCATGAGTATGCCCAAAGCCACAACCCTATGGCCTGCCATGTATGGATGTGGACAGCTCAACCACTGGCAGAGCAGTGGAGGCACTGCCACTATGAGAGCGTGATCGGGCACAGTCACATTGACTTATAGCAGATGATGTGGCTGACCTACACCCATGAAGATGGCATCAACCTCCCAGCAGTCATTCCATCACAGACACTGCTTGCTCCCATGTGTCCTTCATCTGATCCATTGAATCAGCAACATGGTGGAGGTAGTCACTTATGTCAGCCTGTGCCATGTCTACAACCTTAAGTATTTCTCTGGAGCACCTATGGGAATTTGTCTGTGCCTTCATGATGGCCCTAAACATACATTAGGTGGCACAGGAAGAGACACCCATATCAGGTGGAGGATGAACAACAGACCTCCTCCAAGCAACCATAACAACCTTCCTGCATGGCAGTTAACCCACAGTTTGGCTACAACCATTATCAAGAGGCACTGAAGCCACAGTAACAGCACTTCCCTGATCGATTGTCTCACCCTCCACCTGTCTAATATTTGAGGGTTCACTGGAATGTGTAGGTGTAGGCCTACTGGTTGTGTCTGATGGAATTTCAGGGATGGCTGTATGTCAACCTCATGTCAAATTCAACCTCTGCACCCCCTGTCTGTGCCTCTTTTTGCCCACCATTATCATCAGGGACTGGAAATACTTTAACATCAGGTGGTAGATGTCCCACATTTCCACTGTCAAGATCACCTGTGATAATAAGCAACAAACACATGAAAAATTAATACCTAAACTACTATACTCCAATATCTGCTAACAAAATAACAGTGCTGCCATTATTAGACAATACAGCAATACATGCAACAGTCCTGACATCAACATCACACTCTAAAATATTTCTTTGAATTCCTCATCAGTACTGACATAAAAATGATGGTATACTGTGCATGCCACATGATCCTGGAAGAAGTTAATCAAAAGGTAAGGACATCATCACAATTAACAGTAACTTTTGCCCCTTTATATGTCCATTAACCATACTTTCTACAAGAACTTGGACGACACATCTTCAATCCCCCCACAAAAAACAAAATTTCTTGTGAAACAAAGTAATGTATTGATTTAAATGGTTTCACTATACAACAGTATTCAACAATTGAGATACAAAAGCCTATCTGGAAGCATTTCCTGTGACATGCTTGCTGGCCCTGAAACAGTAGCACCAATGTCAAGGAAACGCTGTTCTGCACTTTTCTGGAAGCTGTCTAGATCCTTGACAGTGGACAGGAACTTTCCATTTGGTGTTTGTGGTGGCTCTGTAGCAGGCCCCCTCCCAGATGCTTATCCAGTCATGGCCCACTGCAGCTGCTCTTTCCCATGTCAGTGGCCCTGCGGCACCCCTGGTCATATTTCCTGCTGTGGCCACCCACTGCATTAACGTCTATGACAATCTGCTGCCAAATCTGCATTCTGCGTGACATATCTTCACATCCCTTCCCAAGCAGGAAGGTGCCATATTACCTAAAAGTGTAAACAATGACCTGATTTTCAGGGTTAGTGAAGGGTGGTCTTTGAGGATTGAGACACCTGGGTAGCATAGTATTAGGTGAACTAAAAGACAACAGAAGGATAATACACATAAGTATCAGGTCATTACAAAACTGCTCCCAGATAAAACATAAAAGGTAGCTTTTCAGTATTACCCACTGAAGCAACATAAAACCATCTAGAGATCTGGAATAGAAACAATAGGCTGGATGAAAAAAAAATAAAGTAACAATAGCGCATATCCTTGTTTGTGGCATAACAGAAATGCAATGTTGCCCCCCCCAAAAAAACAGACAAATGACACATTTTGCTAACAAACCATCTTTGAAATGCTAAAAGTGCTCTAAAATGAATTGTCCCTGAAACATGTCTACAGATTTAACACAGAGCATTCCATTTTAAGGTATTGCCAATCATGTATACCTGTGAAATGCCCTGGCAAACATGCCTATGCCATCAGTACACGTCTAATTAATGCATACAGATAAAAGTATAATGCTAATCAATATGTATATATATAAAACTATTATACTGATTTTTCTTAATTGCATTCCAGCATATTCAGAATGTAGGTGACAAAATGCAAACATACCTTCTCCTCTGTGCAGATAAATCCCAAAGCAATATTCTTTTTTCTGTGCTCTCCACATAAACCAGTCTCCTCACTTTCAGTTTCCCTATCTACACGGATGCCTTTTTATGGCATAGATTTAGGGCTGTCAGCATGGTGAATATGCAAATCAGGTGTGAACTCATTAAAATTGCTGAATCCCAAATACTTGGCTCCCTGTAGCCAATGTAAACATAGTGCATGCACTCCCTCAGTGTTTGTTTTTAAGGGTTGAAAATGTGAATGATTTCTGGTTTGGAGAAAGAAAACACAACTACACTGCAGGCTGCCCTACATTCAGTAGGTGTGTCAGGTTAGACTTGCAAAGTATTAACATTTTGTCAAAGTTGGAAATCTAAGTAAGCAACACGCAATTCACAGGTTCTGTTCATTAACATCCAACCTCCCCTTCATTTGCTAGCAACTGCATATTATATTATTGCCTCTTAATATCCTCACACATTTTAAGGGCAGTGATATAGAATGGTTTACATACTGCATGTCTCAGATTACTGGTCAGATTAAAGAAGACAAACAAAAAGAGGGAAGGCAGATCTGCATATTTGCAAGCAATACTCATAGTTGGTTGTGTGAACACTTAGAGCAATACATCTAATAATAATAAATGTACAAATAACAGCTGTATTGTTTCACCTTACTGTAGATGATGCTGCAGTTGGCTGTATGCAGAATTAATTCAGTTCTGTTTTGTAAAGCTGTTTGCATGGCAAAGAGGAAAAAGGCATCCTTACTTTGTTCTGAAGGCTCATTGGAGTGAGAGTTCAAATCCAGACCTATGTAAAACATGTTATGTGTACTAACATTTTGTAATGTGCATATCATAGATTGTTATTACCCATTTCAACTACTTTTCCCTTTTGTTTTTTTGTTTTTTTTGTTTTTTTTTTCTTCTTCTTTTTTTGGGGAAGGGGCATTGTTTGAGCAATGTCAGGTTTAGCACAAACATGGGAAATGGAGGAATGAATGTCAGGTTTGGCTGTGCTTATCTCTTTTATGTCAAGCGTGGCAGTGCACAGACCTGGACTATTGGCCCACCCAGGAAGCAGACAGAACAACTGCAAAACACCAGCAGACAGGACTCAGACAGTCAATAACTGAAAATGAATATGTTCATTTAATTATGTCCGGCACTATGCAAATATACTATGTGGAATTGTTTGGCAGTTAACACAGAGAACTTAAGAATGAGTAGGAAATTATGGAAATGTCATACAACTAGTCCTGTGGCAGCAGGTATAAGTGTAGAGCTAGATTACAGATGGTCCAGTGTTCTAGTACAGGGTGTGCAACCTTGTTATACTGTTGTAATAGTGCAGTTTATAGCAATAAATTGAAAAATAGACAAGTGTTATTTTGGCATTCTTGTGGCAACAGGTGTTAGGTGTAGGCCTGTTGTACACATGGTCCTGGTTCCAATGGATATTCCATACACTTTTACTGTTGTTCTACTTCCCATTATATTCACTTTCACTTATACCATTTCAGATAGTGGAACTGATGTGAATTATGTATATGAGGGATGAGATAACATTATTGTGTTTTCAGATTTATAACTGAGGGTATCCTATCTACTATATTTTTGTAAGTATAATTCTGCTATCTGGACTTGTATGGCCTTCACATTTACCTAAGACACATACACAACTGGATCTATAGCCAGTAACCTTTGTAAGGCTGCACATATACATGTGTGAAGACCATGCAAGTCCAGATATCAGAATTTTCCATCCTTGCTACAGAAGAAGTGCTGCTCAGACAGAGTCAGGAATAATGCTGTCACCTGTATTTATGTATGATGCCTGACTCTATCTGGCCAACACTTCTTCTTGCTAAAGATGGAAAATCAGCACTGTGGAAGAAACGGTTTTGCCATCATGACTAGGTTTGAATACCACACTGTAAAAATCAATTTTCCTCAGTGTATAAAGACAAAAAAGTGTTAGATCATTACATTTATACCCCTAGTGCATGTCTGCAAACTTAACTCAGCCAACATTTACCTTTGAATTTCCAATATATATTTCCAGGCTACATCAGGAGACACACGTCAAACTAAAGCCAAGTATCAGAATAACCTTCCAGTTTCAATTAGTTAATGTCTCCCTACTTGCCACTGCTGCTCTCTGCTTAACATCACACAAACATGGTTGGCATCATTGCCCAGGTTTGGGAACTACCAGTAAATACAATAACTAGAACTGTCAGGAAAGCATAATTTTCCATTGCTCTAGTTTGGCTGGTAGACATGACTGGTGCTGTAGGGGAAGGTGTCAAGTTTAGGACACAGAGATGGGGTGTCCAGGACTCCAATAGTAGAAGTCTGAGGCATGGAATAGCATGGCCCAAGCTGTATCCATTGCCATTGTTCTCCCACACACTGGAGAGCAATGCAGGTATCATTTTAATGACCTACACAGGAGAAAAAATGATATTATCCACCATTGGTTGCATGCGTTTGACACTGCGGACATCCCACATCTGTGTAAGTATGACAATAAGAGAGTACTTGTAAGACTTAGAAAGTTAAATATTGGTAAGTCTGACATGCATAATGCTCTCCTGTTCTTTTCTATTCTTTCCTCAGCTACCAACAAACATGAGTTCAATCATCAGGCTCATGTTGCTCAATTGGAGAGACTGAGGGAAGCAAATGGTATTTACACAGCACTAGAGAAGTGTTGTTGTAGCTTTAAAAGTTAAATGTAATTGTTTTGGTCTTTTATACAGTTGTATCAAATTGGGACTGCATACACCAACTATAAAAACAAGTATGCATGCATTAGTCGGTAGTATAAACCTATTGCAGGAGTACAAAATTAGATTATAGTCTGAGGTTGTGGGATCAAATACCATGATTATTTCTTCAATAATATTTACATTACCTTAGCAACTCTATACCAGTGGCACAAATGCTCTGATGTTAACTGTAATCTGTATAATTGGAACACACATATGTGCAATATATGCACATTTCAAGGATTACTTTCAGCAATCTGTAGTATAGTATGTATCTGTTAGTATGTATACTTAAATGTAATACTTCAGATAAAAGAGTTATTTAATTGTGTTAATGCATTGTATGTCACATACGATGGTACTAGTTTTATGTCTTTTTTCTCTCACCCCAACCATTATTTTATTTTCTATTATGTGTCATGAAAATCTCTCCATGTCATCAATTTGTACCGCATCATTAAATGCTAAATAGCACAGCAAGGCAAGCCAGCCCAAGTGTGTCAGCCTCTCCCTGCTCCACCAGCTCCAGCACCAGTGTCTAGCACATCCGAGACCCAACCTGGAAGCCCTGCCTCTGTTGCTTCTGCACTACCTGTGCTCTCGTGTAGTACTGCCCCATAGCTGATGCAGTAGTGCCCTCCCGCAGAAGTGGCAGAGGTGGTCATTTCATCACCCACAGGGAGTTGCCAGGGATGGTGCATAGGGTTATGCAATACACCACTGATGTACACCTAAATCAGATAGAAAGGACATGTCAAGAATTCCAGTTCGCAGTAGTGTAAGGGGAAAGTGATGACAGTCCAGTGGGTAAGGAGTCAATTCTCACTCTCTCTAAGCTTGATGTCCATGACCCTGTTTTGTCAGCTCCCTCACCCCAAACATGGTGTCCCCCAACTTTTGTGTCCTTCACCATTCCTGCCTCTTGTCTTGTTTGTATTGTTTGCATTTACTTCCTCACCTACTCAACATACCTGACCCAGACATACCTACATCCCTTACCCAGCGTTCCTCTCTTATTGAATTAAAAAAATTGGGGACATGTACCAGAATAAAAAAAAAAAAAATCATTCAGTACATAGATCTCCATTTCATTCATGACACCCTTGATTCAGTCTAATTGTTTCAACAAGATTACATTGTTGTCCCTCCTCTTTGTGGATGTGACGATCCAAATGCAGTTAATATTCTGCATATATTATCAATTTTTATCATTGAAGAAATGGATAGGTATGGTTCTTCCATACCTCACTCCTACACATTCCTGTATTATTTTCCCTCTGCTTGCTTTTCATTTCACCGCTTCATATCTACCCCATTTTAATACTTTTCATATGGTCTAAAAATAGAATCACACAACACACATATGTAGCTGAAAAAGTAATGGATCTCTTCACTTTTTGACCTTTGTGTTTGAGCAGATTTTCACATCTTGCACCAATGCACAGTAATAGCAAATGATGGTACAATGCTGTGGTAAATCTGTGCAATTCCCCACTGCAGTAGGTCAATACATAGTAACATGTACTACAAAAAATTAATTTCATTGCACTATCACATTGTGACACCAGGGAAATACTGGCAGTCCAGCTATCTGGAATTTTATAAATAATCATATGTCATATGTGAATAGTAATATGATTTGTCTGCTTGTTCGACAAATTTAAGAGAACTGTATGCTTTTTACTGAGCTTCAAAATGTAACCACAGTGTACCCTACTGGAAAAGAACAGAAATGTATAAAATCTATATACCTGTACAAATGTATGTTTTAATAGTAGAAGCTGGAACATACAGAGTTAAGTTGCAAAGCATCAAGAAAATAAGTTGAAATTATTTTACAATTAGATTATCTCTTAGTTTCAGTGAAACAGACACAATGTCTAGAGCAAAGGTTTTTCTATTGTCTTGAAACACAAATGTAAAAGTGTTTATTGTTATATGAATTCCAAGTTCTGCAAACTTCTGAGAGATATGTACTTCTCACATAGAGATGTTAAAATTATGTTAGTTTCTGTTAGCCTGTGAACTGAAGGCAGGTGACAAAGTAGTATGTGATATTAATTTAAGAACTCTGTCAGAGAGGGACAGGGGGCACTTTGTGTTTTGTCTTGGACCAAGTAAGAACATCCACTCATCTGCATTTGCCTTGCTCTGTAAGTAAGTTATTTAGGGCATAGTATCTTTTAGATATAGATAGGAATATAGTAAAAATTAGTTTAGATGTTTTCTGTATTTATTTGAGACTGTCCTGTAATGTTGTTTTAAAATATTTCCTGTGATTTTGAACTCTGTAATTATTGTGTTGTTTGAGTATTGCCTTGTTCTTTTATTATTTATTATCAAATATAGTAAAACCTTTTAATTGTGGCTGATTTGTTTAGAGATATTAAAGCTGTTAGAGTACTTGCATATTTATTTGGTGACACTGTACAGGACACTCCTAAATAGCCTTGAAAGTTATGACCACACTTACCATTTGGATTAATAGTAGCATTACAAAGTAAGATTGGGCACCCTTTGGTAAAGGCCTTAAAAGTATCTGATAAGTAGTGGCTGGTGCCAACTTGTACTACCTTATAGTCTTGGCAGAAGGGGGTATAGCTAACAAACCTGTGCTAGCCTTTCCCAGGTGTGTCTTTGTGTATAAATCAAATATCAAAGTGTGTGTGTGTGTGTGTGTGTGTGTGTGTGTGTGTGTGTGTGTGTGTGTGTGTGTGTGTGTGTGTGTGCGTGTGTGTGTGCGTGTGTGTGTCCATGTGTGTGTGTGTGTGTGTGTGTGTGTGTGTCTGTGTGTGTGTGTATCTAGCTTGAAAAGCAGAAGTTTGCATCCTACAGTTACCGCTTCAATCCCATGGATTGATAGTTGCACTTGGCTACACATCCATTTCGTGCAGACCTTCTAACATGCCCTTATGATGTCATCCACTATACATTGACCTTCAGTCTTGTGAAAGTCAGACTTGTGCTGTTGCACTTGCATAAAGTACTGAGTTATTAGAGAAGTAGAGTTTTATTCTTACTGCAGACAAGTAGGCAGGGTGTTTGTGTGTTTATACTCTTGTTTGACATTGCAGATAGCTTTTTACACCAGCATGTGGGGCACTATTATCATATTCTCCTAAAAAGACACTGCTGATGTCATCAGCTATAAAGTGTTATCTGACACACTCCAAGTCAGACTTGAGTTGTGGCACTTGTCCTAAATACATAAGTCTGTATTCTATGTACTTAGGAAGGTATGTGTTATCTTCTCACTACAGTCATGTCGCTGTGTCTGTTTGTGCTCTTGCTTGACATTACAGTGAGCCATTTACTGCAGCATGTAGAACACTGTTCTTACCATATTCTCTTCAACAGACACTACTGATATCATCAGCTATATCTGATTTACGGATATGCACTATTTTCACCAGGGCAGGGTTAGAGACTGATGTGGAGGCCAGGCACAAGTCACCTCATCCTATAAGATACAGATTAAAGTGACATTGCTTTCAGTCTATCCACATATATCATGGCATGTTTTGTAGGCCCTGTGTTTTCTTGGTGAGAAACCCTGTTGTCTCTTCAGCTGCTGTATCTGTCTGGTGAGGTACATGCAAAAGAGAGCATTATAATCTATTAGTGTGCTTATGAGGTTTGAGTACAGTGTTGTCATACAATCCTAAGACCTGACTATGATGGTGTCACTTATAATGTGCACAGCATAGGCTTTCAATACCAGTGTGGACACTTGGTGGTTGAAGCTCAGATTGCTATCTGCATGGGTTCCCAGTGCTTGCATCACTGGCTTTTAGCATAGCAGGACTGTTGTCAATGCTGCAATTTTCATGGAATTCCACTTTTCAGAAGGAGAAAATAAAGACACCTTTCTACATTTATTTGTAGACTGTGTGGCTCTGCCACCAATCATTTGTCTGTGTTAGTCCCTCCTGTCATATGTTATCATCACAGGTGGACTCAATGATTGTGCTCATTATGCAAGAATCAGCAAACGTGGTAAGCCAAACTCCATATATTTTAGCCTGAACTGTCAAGAAATACAGTAGATTCCAAACAGGAAAGGGACAAGCACAAATCTCTGGGGTATGCCAGTGGTGACAGCACTATTGGTACAGGTTGATTCACCAACTTTCACAGTATGTGTTCTGTCAGTGTGCCACTTGGTTATCCCTTTAGTGACATGAGGTTTAATCCCCAGCTAAGAGACTTTCTCAATGATCCCTGCTGGGGAGGAACCCTAGGCCAGTTGAGGATAGCCAGTATGCACTTTCATATCTACATCCAGGCCTATCACACAGAATGAGTGGGCTCTGACAACATCACAGATCACCTATCACCTGACTTATCACATACATGTTCCTGACACAGTTTAATACACATTTCAACACATCCTCCACACAGACTATGTTGCTGTAGAAGGGTGTTTTCAATATGCATCTGTGTGATTTTTTTTAGGGGGGGGCAACACCAGATACATGCATGTATAGACACATTTTGTCTCTTCTCATCTGTGAAATAGACCAAAATGTTATCATGACCCTTTTCTAAATGTACAACAGACCTGTGTGCATTGTTACATATGTTAGATGTCCTCATAGAGATAATTGAGAGCATGCATGGTGACAACACTGTCATCCTTTTGAATGTGACAAGCCTAATGCATCTGACATAAATCCACACTAAGGTATTCACTAAACACTGTCAGATGTGGACATATACGCCTATGTCACCAAGTGGGTAGACCAGTGTATCACATACATGGCTTCTAAATATGTTGACATGTGTGAAGTGACCTATATCTCAGGTCCAGTGATCAGGTCCATACATCAGGGATTTCTCCTATGCCCTTTCCTGTCCATTAGTTAAGTGATGGACATCACAGATGACATACACATCCTGCATCCAAACAGCTGCCTGAAGGAATACAGATTGTGGTCAATCATTGACTCCAGCTGTGATATTAGTGTAATACAAACAGTATCAACACATACCAAAGATTGCTGCCACAGCCTTGACAAGACCTGCAATGACAAGGTGACATGGGGGATTTGTTACATCAGGAAAACAAACACACATCCCAAATATAATGTGGACATCACACCCTATAATCAGACCAGTAGGTATGTGACCTGTGTGCTGGGGTAGATAGTAAGTGGAATGTCCACCAGCATGTGGTCACAGTGTTGACTAGTTCCTTGTAACATAATCATGAGTATGTGAGGATTATCCACATCAGAAGCCATAATATCTCCATAATTCCCAGCATTCATTACACCAATAACTGAATACAATGCATCCTTCATCATGGACCTCCCTAAATGTCTTCCACTATTGTGCAAATGAAGTGTACCAACTTTGACCCAGTGAGCTGTCACACATCTTATTGGCCATATCTAGATATTCTTTTTGTGGCATAAACATTACTGTCTGACGGTGTGGAACCCCCAGCAAGTTGTTACACCAGATGCATGTGTGCTATCTGTTCTGTTGATGCACACAGTACATACATACAGTAGGTCTTTGACAACATTAACAGCATGGATAATATTTTTGACAGTGTGGATTGTGTTTATATATATATATATATATATATATATATATATATATATATATTATATATATATATATATATATATATATATATATATATATATATATATATATATATATATATATATATATATGCCATGCACAGCAGTCAGTTAGCCTGTATTGATCATATTGTTGCATACTGGTATAACAGTGTCCCTCCTGACACATCCAGCAGATGCTAAAGTATCAAGACAGTGTGCGTGGATGTATCATAATAGTTGCAAAAGTGTGTTGTGCAGAATCATCTCAGATCACTGTGAATCACATATATTATGTCAGAGGCATGGGATTACTGTGGTATTATTCTGACAGAGTCCATCATTGTGGTTACTTCTTTTAATGTTGCCCTTGAGCCTTTACCTATGTCCCACTTTTTGGAGACCTCTGCTGAGATTACTCTCATATTCAGGCAAATCAATTTGTACAGCTTTACAAAATGCACTCTACCCCAGTTGTATGTCAGATCCCTGATAGATGTCCTCTGCATTGATCATGTGAGGATGCTTATCTCACACAGGCATCCTTCCCATTGTTATGTCACCTTGTGTGACAGTCAGATAATACACATTTTCAATGGGCAGTCCCTACTGTATCATATTGATATGTAACTGTTTTTGCTGCTACAAGTGTCTTCCATTGACATGCCCTCATATGCTGTACATTAGGTTGTTTCACCTGTCCTCCTTTCCTGTGTTCATTCTTACAATTCATCTGTGTGTCCCTATTCAATACACATGCTTCCATTGAGTGTTTATTTTACATGGCAGTACGTGTACGCTTACAGATTATTTACACAACTTCAGTACAGAATGCCAGGAATGGGATTTCACAGTACTCTACACTGTAGATACACTGTGGTGTACTGTGTTTGGACCATATACCTCTCAACTGTCCATATTTTCATAGAATGTCCAGATGTATTCCTTATCAAATTTGTAGCTTTCTGCCATATCACTGGGATGATCTCATGACTGATGTGACTAAATCATTATATACATTTCAGTTTCAGACTTCAAATTCTTCAGAACATGTATCTTAACACAAGCCCGTGGTTATTCTAGCACATTTCTATAGGGCAAATGTGTCAAATATGTCTCTGTTTATTGGTTATTGTTCCCCCATTATGTTGGGCTTTGTCTAGATGTCTTGCACTAAGAGATTGAGAACTATCTGTTAAGCCCTGGTGATCATTGTGGCATTCTGCACAAAACTGCAGATTTTCAGTGCTTTGATTTAAACATGATTGCTATCCATGTTTGCTTACAAGGTTTCCTGGCCAGAAACACTGCTGTCAGACACTAAACATTGCTTATTTATGTTTAACTGCTGTGCGCTGCATGAATATGCAATGAGCTGCTCACTGTTCATCACCACGCATACATGTAAACTCCATGTAGTGTTCATGTGAAACCTACACAGAGTTTATTGAATCCCAGAGAGAATGTTATAGTCACATTGACTGAGAAGTCATGTACAAAATAATAACCATGTCCTAGAAAGTAGTCATAAAACAGAAGCTAAACAGAATAGTTTATAAAATATTGTGTTTTAGTTGTGAAGTCCTACATAACGTTAAACCAAAAGCCATTGAACATTGGTGTCATTGCAATGAAATGCATTGCATTACCTTTCTGAGCAAACAATAGGAAATACAAGAAAAAAAAATCAAACAAAAGCTTTTTATGATACTGATACATTAACACATTAACAGCTACACAAAGTCTAGCAATTGCATTGGCGGCACAGCTATTAGGTATTCATTAAGCAGTACTACACAATGTATACAGCCACCAAATAAATGGAAACTGCAGAATATGCTAATGAAACCATTGACCTTTAAAGAGAATAACAATAATCGTACAAAATATTATATTTATAAAGTAGCAGAAAGTATTGTTAGAACTAAGCCAAATCAGGAATGGAGAAAGATCCTGCTGATAGGGATGACTGCAATTAGGGATATAGACAATAGGCAAGAGGGGGATGGAATTTATTTAAGAAAACTGGCAAAGGAACCAATGTATTGGGAGAAAATAACAAGAGAGGAAAGGTGATATAATGGGAATAGGCTAAGAATTTATTTGGGCTTCAGGTTAGAGGTTGCCTTCCCTATCGAGGACTTATATCAGAGTATAGGCAAAGAGAAAGAAATGGAGGGGGTGGTGATCCTAAATGAATGAGCAGCACTGGTAGAGTTTTTAGTAGAATCTAGAACAGAAGCTGCCATTAAAAAAAGGAATAATTAGTATTGCATGTAAAGTATTGCAAGATAATGATAAGAATCAATTAGAGGAGGTCAGAAAGGATTGGGAAGAGGGATTGGATAAGCAATACACAAAGAAACAATGGGAGGATATATGTATGTCTCCCAAATATGCACCACAATCTAGATGAGTTAGGATATCTTGCTTGAAAATGTTTACATAGATATTTTGTACCCTAGGTAAACTCCTGAGAATTTTTCTTCAGGTAGACAGCAAATGTCGGAGGTGTGACAAGGAAGAAAGAGATAATTGGGAACATATTTTCTCGGAGTATGGTGGATTCATGGACTTTAGGGATTGCCTGCTGGATGCACTGTTGGAGATGCTGGGTGGACAGGTTGGTGTTACAAGGCAGATGATTTTTCTGAGCCATGATACAAAATCAAAATTGCCTAGACATGGTGAAGCCCTGCTGTGTCTAATTATTGTGGCTGCCAAAAAAAAGACAATTACTAAAAAATGGAAATCAAAATCTAAACCCACTATATTAGAAGTAGTGAATATTGTAACAGAGATTAAACAACTGGAATTGAGATGTTTAGAAAAGGGTAGGAGCAAACTACACAGGAAAAAATGGGAATTGTGGGAACAATACATGTAAGGGAAGAATGAGGTTTAAAAGAAGGCAGGACTTAAATAAGCTATGTAATGTTTGACTGGAAATTATTAGGTAGATTATAAGTGATGTATGCTTGCAACTGGGAGTGTGTCAGTATGGTTTGTGCTGTAAAATGCTTGCAACTAGAATTGTGTCTGTGTGGTTTGTTTTAATTAATATAACTGTATGATTGCTTATGTCGTAAGTGATGGTTTAATAAAGATGTTTCTTGTTTTAAAAAAAAGGGGCAGGAACTGAATAATTTATGTACTGTTGCTTAGTTTATATGATGTATAGTAATATATGTGAAGTTTGGTTAATGTTAATTTGTTAACAGTTTGATTACTTTTGTATAGATGTAAATTTGCCTATGTCACAAGTGATAATTCAATGAAGGTGTTAGAAAAAAATATTAATAGCTGAACTACCTGCTAAGTAACCTATCCAAAACCAAAATGGCAGTGCTATTAAGGAAACTATAAAGCAATCATGTACACTCAGTGTAGGCTTTTGCCTTATACACTAAAACTCTTTGGAATACAGACAGCGCAATTACACTTGCGGAAAAAAAAATAGGCATTGCTGCTACAATTATTATGCTGTATATGCAACAGGTTTTAAATCAGGGTGCTGCTATTGCTGCTGCCAGACTTCAGGCAAGAAGAAGGGTATTTAGACCCCATTCAACTTATCATAGACTACATGAAACAAATAGTGTTAGGAGATACAGAGTGGATATGGAAGTACTGGAGGAAATATGCAATGTCTGCCACCCCCACCTTAGGTCATATGGAAATCATGGAAAAAACATTCCAGTGGAAACAAACGTATATGTAGAATTACTTATACTAGCTACTGGTATCTTCCAGAGGTCTATAGGGGATATCTTAGGAGTATCCCAGGCATCAGTCTCTAGAATAGTACATCAGTTTTTAAATGCAATGCTGCTATATGCAAGGAAGCATACTTCGTTCCCATGAACCCCACATTAAACAGCTAGAAGCATGCAGAAATTTCATACAGTAGCATACCTTCCTGAAGTGTAGGCGGGTCATGGATTGTACACTCATAGAAATAAAAGCCCCACCTGGGGAACAGGGAAAGAGATACATCAACAGAAAGGATTTCCAATCCATAAACTGTCAGATTGTCTGTAATGCTCAGGGGATAATCTACATGATCCGTGCAGGCAACCCAGCCAGTTTCCATGACTCACAAATATGGCACACTTGTGATTTGTACACCAAGTCTACCAAGGGTGATATTCCTCAAGGTCATCTAGTGGAAGATGCAGGTTATGAACTGGAGACCTGTCATATGACACCCATGAAAAACCTACACAATGAGCAAATATGCAATGAAGCCTACACTCAAACTAAGAATATCATAGAGTGTGTGTTTGGTTTGCTTAAATCAAGGTTCTGATGTTTAGACACATCATGAGGTGCTTTGCAGTATGATCAGGGCACCTGTGCTGAAATACAATCTGTGCCATGTTGCATAATATAAATCACAGGAAGCAGCTTCAGCAAGAACAGCCATGGGCAGCACTACAGTCTCTAGGAATACAGTCAAGACCTGCAGCAACAAGTACAAGTGAGGAGTCTGTGGGAGAACCACCAGCTGAAGATGGTGCTGGCATATGGCAGTATAGACAGTGTGCCCTTGCTCTGGCTAAGAAGCAACAGATAGCACAATACAATCAATACCCAGATCAAAGCATAAGATCCCATGCGCATACACATTGGAAAGCAGATGCCTGTCAGGCTCTACAAAATTTACTTAACCATGTAATGGCTGTGTTCTGATAACATCAGACAGGGACAGCCCCCAAGGACACAACGACACAACTGCTAGCTGTAGTAATGACAATAATATATATATATATATATATATATATATATATATATATATATATATATATATAGGTTTACTATTAAAATTTCGAATGGCACTCCGTCGACTGTGCTATAGTCGGCAATGGAAGTTTGAAAATGTTGAATGTCAAAGTCAAAAAATCAATCTAGGAACAGTTTTAACATGGGTCGAGGTAGGTGTTCAGTATTATTCTGAACTACAAACATCTCCCCTACCTCGACCCATGTTAAACCCATTCCTAGATTGTTTTTTTGACTTTGCAATTATCATTTTCGAACTTCCATGTTCGACTATAGTACAGTCAACGGAGTGCCGTTCCAAATTTTAATAGTCAACCTATATATCTATCTATATATATATATATATATATATATATATATATGTGTGTGTGTGTGTGTGTGTGTGTGTGTGTGTGTGTGTTGAAGTAAATAATGCTTCAACTACTGTAATTACAATAGTAACTGAAATACAATAAGCAACTATTCACAAATTGGTAGGAAAAAAATCAACAACTTTTCCTCTGCAATACATATTGATATATCCAATCTTTTGAACAAGCAAGCATTAGCTAATCCACTGTGTGCATAAGACTTATATGTGATCCTAAGTCAGAAAGATGTGTGCAAATGGCAGGGCATATTCATCATCATTTGCACACAGTGTGGGGAGGGGGCAAAGCTGACACCTGACAGCCAATTAAATAGTGTGTTCAAGTAAGACACACATGTATCTCTCAGAGTATGCAGTGTCTAAGGGCAGTAACAACAGATATAGCAGTGAACAGTAGTGTTTAGATAGTGTACATATGTGTAAAGTGATATGGACAATTGAATTATTATTTTTTCAGTGTGTGTGTGTGTGTGTGTGTGTGTGTGTGTGTGTGTGTGTGTGTGTGTGTGTGTGTGTGTGTGCATGTGTCTGCATTCACACAGTCAGGCAGTGTGCTACCACTACATCCTGCCATCTCAAACAGGTGTGAGCCATGCATAATAGACTACTCATTTCAGCATCTTCTCCCCATCCAGGAGAACCACCTCTGCCATGAGTTGCACTGCTGCTTCCATGCCTCTGGCTAGAAGATGATGTGTTGCCTGAACAAGAGTAATGTCTGCTGCACAACATGTCATCATGAATTCTCCAGAACCACAACCCCATGGGCTACCACATCTGGGTGTGGACACTGCGATCACTGATGGAGCAGTGGATGCACTGTCAATATAGGAGCAGAATCTTGCCTGTCCACATCTGCTATCACCAGAAGATGTAGCAGCTCTCTGGCCATGTTAATGCCCACACTCATCCAACAGATAACCCATTACAGAAACTGCCCAATCTAGTGTGTCATTCATCCTATCTAAGGAGTTGCTGACATAGTTCAGTGAATCACTCATGTCAAAATGCATGACATTTAGGAGTTACACTTTCTCTTCTGAGGCCCAGATGGAATATTCTTGTGAATTCACTATGGCAATACACACAAGACTGGCAACACCTAATGACATGCCAGCTTCAGGAGACAGTGGACAGCAGGCCTCCTCTTAGCATCCCTACCAACCCTTCTGTGTGGCACCATGCCCACACATTGGCCACTGGAAGAGTTAACCGGCACTACAGCTGAAGCAACCACACTAACCTGATCAACTGTGTCAACTTCAACCTCTCCTATATCAGAGATATCTGTGTCCTAGGTATGCATAGTTCTACTGACTGTGTTCAAAACATAGGAAGGAAATGTAACAGTTACAACTGCAGTGTCAGACTGACCCTCTGCAGCCACAGACTGGGCCTGTTCTTCACCACCATCATCCTCAGAGGCTACCAATACTCTGACATCAGGTGGTAGGTATTCCACAGTGCCATTCTCAGGATCACCTATGATAGCAAGCAATTAACACAACAAACAGAAAAATAGAGAATTACAGCAATCAAATATTTTCCTTATAATAAAGGTATGTTAAACTTATTAACAGATGCTTAACCTACACAAACATTACTGCCATATAGACCTGAATTCACCTTTCATACAGTATTAACAATAAGCAAATATGTGCTTACCATGTGCATATGAGATTGCAACCTGTAATCCGCAAATGCCAGTATGTGAATAACAGAAAGGAAAGAAGTATGCTAAGTATTACTGCACAAATGAAAAAAAGAAAAAGAAAACATTTCCCATCACAAGTGCAGATTAAAATGGTTATCATAACAAAAAAATAAATAAATAAATAACAATTGGATGTCCCCCCAAACCCAAAGCAAATGACTGTAGTCTGATGCACACTTATTGCTGTCTCTCTCTCTTTGTATCTATCTATCTATCTATCTATATATATATATATATATATATATATATATATGTATATATATATATATATATATATATATATATATATACATATTCACATATGCATACACATATGGGTCTACTTGAGACGACTATATACAGTTATATAGATACATGTATATAAAGATATAACAATTACACTTGCGTTTTTCATACCTGGAAGATCTGCTTGTGACACTCCAGGTATGTTGTCCACATCTGCGCCAACATCAAGAATTCTACTTGAACCCTCTGCTGAGCTGCCTGGATCTCTAACAGTAGACAGTAACTCCTCAGTTTCAGTTATTAGTGGTTTGGTAGCAGAAACAACCACAAAGCCACCTGTTCCAGAACAACTGCATCAGCCCTACTGAGTTTATCATGTCAATTGCCTGGTGTTGTACCTGGGTGTAGGTTCTCCCAATCTTCTCCAACAGAGTTAAGGTCATCAACCACCTGCTGCTATATCCTGTTTGCGGCAGACTGGTCACATCTAGCTCTCCCTAAGGAAAAAAAAAACTCTCCAGTGTCATAAGGCCTGGATAATAACCTAATTTTCTGCTTCGCTATATGGTGGCTTATGAGGTACAGATTTCTTCTTGGATGCAATATCAGTGTATGAGATTAAACAGAAAAGAGACACAAAAAACTAAACATATAATAAACAGACAGGACAGCTATGAGCTCAGTTTTGTGTGACTGTATGCATCCAACAAGCACACAGACAATTTAAATGTGTTAAGTGTTCACTATGCAAGCAGACAAGTTAGGACCCCCACTGCCCCAACTCACCTAACTCTCCCAAACAAAAATAGAACTACATTTAAAATTCAATTAACACCACAGATCTGATAATAGTTCTGTAATGAAGGTAACACAGGTTTATCTTTGTAATACGTTTTTCAACTGGAGTGCCTCCTGTGTGGAGTCTGCATGTCCTCCTTGTGTTGCATGGGATTCTTCTGAGAGCTCTGTTTTTCTCCCACATTCTAAATACATGCAGTAGGGAGTTTGGATACTCTAAATTCCCCTTAGGTATAAGTGTACATGCTAGTGTGTGGTATAGAAGAACTACAGAGGCAAGGCTAGCCACCCAGCTGTATAAAACTTGGCTCTAGATGATGTGGAAGTAACACCCCAATCTCATGTGCAAAAATGTGAAAAAGGGGTTTGTGGATGTATGGACATTGCAGCAGCAATTATAAATACAGCATTAGAAAAGTAATACAATGCTGTCATAATTGTCATATCTACTGTTTGGAGTTCAGTCTGGCAGAAATATCAAACAGACCAGATTTTTCTTTTCCTGCTAACACAGATAAAATTGTCAGACCTTCCAATATACTTACAATAGAATCATGTGCAATAACTGTGCAGACATGACATGCAAAATAAAATAATTTGTCATGTAACATTCAGGAGCATAACTGTAGAAATACAGACAAGGTTAAGGCAAAAAGAAGAGGCGAAAGTAAAAATCTAAAATAATAAAAATACTTTTCAGCAGTCACTGCATTTTATAATGTTAACCTAAAAACATTAGTTAAGAAATAGCAAAATACACTGATGATACAGCACTGTAGAAAGTAGGCACATCTCCCTAAGTCTTGTTTTATTGGCAGTATCAAGCTGTGTGTTTCAAAACAGTCTCCTTGGTACAATACAAGGGCATTAGTTACACAATAATCTTTATATAGTGCAGAGTCCACCCTGTTAGCACTGTGAGTATACAAATGAGGTGTAAAATCATTAGCATTCCTGATAGCAAAAGCAGAACTAAGTCTAGGGAATGTAAACATGGTGTAAGGACCTGCACAATCACATGCACATGCCATAGCAATGCATGGACAAGCATTGAGAAGTGTTTCCTGTTAATGGCTTGCAGGTATCTATGATAACTCTGACTGCAGGGGCAGTCAGCTTTCACACTATCCCTTCTTTGGTATACACCTACTAAGGGTGCATCAGGGAAAAGAGACTTAACAAAAAGTCTGAAAGTACACTGAGTGATTTAGGAGATTGTCTGTTGATGTGATCTGCAATGTGCATGTCTGATGTTGCAAGGAGATGTGAGAAGGAAGGATTTTTCACTTGAGTGTTCTTCTTGCTCTGGTCATTGCTGCATAAACTCATGCATTGCATTTAATTTACTTTTTGTATTTTTCTCTATCATACATTCATCTTCAGTGTCTTTTCCATTTGCTGTCTGCTTGCTAACTCAAAAACAGGGTTAATTACCTATGGAAAAAAGTGAGAAATTTAGTTTAGGCTGCCTTACATAGCTTAATCTTGCCTGGTGTTATTGCATGGCCCCCCACAACAGGGAGAGTAGTTACTTCAGTAAAGTACCTTACATATATATCAATTTCTGTGGTACAAGGTGCCACTGAAGTGAACTGAGAGAGAAATAAGGCATACAAATCATTGTTTAAATCATGTTTAGAGATCATTTTACATGTATTCACAATGTGTACTTTTCAATATTTTTTTCATATTAATGTGCATTTGCTCTACACTTGGCAGTGTGCAAACAGGATTCACTGCCTATGGAAAAAAGTGAAGAAAATTAGTTTTGGCTGCCTTAGGTAGCTCAAACATGTCTGATAATAGTGCACTTTATGCATCATTCTTGCACCGAGAGGAGAATCCCACCCATCATAGAACTTTCTCTGTGGTATGAGGTGTAAGTGCAGTGACACTAGATAAAAATACAATTGATTATAGGCTTGAACCCAGCTACAATATACATTTTAGAAAGGGTATACAAAGCCATTTCTCAAAACTTTTTGAATAGAAGTGTAACACTAAAGAAAATAGATAATGTTAACCCTGTTTCTTGCACTCAATGTTTCAGTAAACCTTGCATAAAGAATCTGTAATATTTAGCATATATCACTAATGTTTCACATATAACCACAATCTAATGTGTGTCCAGATTTATAGACATGGCAAATATTATATTTCATATAAAATTTATTGGCATATGTATGATGGGCACAATACATTTGATACAAATATCAAGGCTCATCACTTATCCCAAATATGTGTTTAGGTCCCTTAAGTCATGTGAAGTATGTATGTAACATAAACTGACCTGTGTTAATCAGCACATTTTACTACATCCACCTGAAACATATTTACTTGTAGAAATAATGACATTTACATAGGAATGCATTCTAAGACATAATTACAACCAGGCACACATATAGGCCTCTCTGAAGTGTATACCCATTCATTCAGAAACTACTACAAGTCAAATACCAATGCTGGAAAGGTAGCTTTCATGTAGCAATATCAGTTCTTAAGTTAAGTTGCAACTTTTGCACACTTTACCTTATGGATTTTAGTCCAGCTGTTAAATATTTTACCATTGTGTAAACCCCAACATGACAATATGTTAGAATTTAAAATCTTTCCCCATTCACACTGCAACTCTTAAAATCCATGCCATTAAAAAATCTATTGTTGAGCATTGAAACATGTGATAATGAGTAGAGCATAACACATGACACCCCAATGCCATCGTTCACACCTTTACTGGTATGTAAATAGTGCCATAGCAAATCGTGCTAATGTGTCTGCCAAGGAGACCATCTTCCTTCAATTGCACAAATACCTTTGGCAAGGCTGTGTATCTTTGCATAACACTAGCATCATGGAGATCTAAATTAGGTGTCATTTCAGACATATTTTGTTAGCTTATCTTTTGCAGGTGTGGCTGGTGAGGCAGAGGTTAGTGCTAAATTTAGAGCACAATGATGTGGTGTTGAGGAAACTAGGATATTTGTGGTACTCTGCATGAAGTGCTACAGTCATAGATTGCTGGAGGAATTATACCAAATCTCTATGTAAGGGTGAGGCTTGGAATAACTTAGCTAAGGGTGTTACCAATGCAACAGACTTTCCACACAATTGGGAGCAATGCTGTCACCAATATAGTGACCATAAGAAGTGCAAGCATGACCTACTAAGTTGATAGGAAGCTGAATTTAGGACTGGAAACATCTCCCAGTCATGCATCTGTACTGACCAGTAACCTGTCACTAATATGACAGTAAGCCAGCAAATGCAGTTAGTTGTTATGATTTCATACACATTTTTCTTCTTTTTGTGTTGTACACCTCCAGAGGAGATGGCTGCAAACTATGAGGTGCACTA
Source organism: Protopterus annectens (assembly GCF_019279795.1). Classification (NCBI taxonomy): domain Eukaryota; kingdom Metazoa; phylum Chordata; order Ceratodontiformes; family Protopteridae; genus Protopterus; species Protopterus annectens. Next base: position 1,541,711,442 of record NC_056735.1, read on the forward strand.
CGAGAGATTAATTCACCTCAGAGAGGCACAGGCTAAGTATGGTTTATGTAAAATTAAAGCCATAATGTTATATTCATTCCCTCAAGCACTAACATCTCAAGCAGGCATAAATCATCCTTCATCTCAGGAATGTATGCTTTCCCCAATAAATCTTGCTGCTTGCATTAGGCAATTAGATCACCTGCTTTACTGTGTGTGGGTTCAGTACAGAGAAGCAGCAATTATTTTTTCAAAGAACTAGCATTTATAATATATTAACAGCAGTCTGTCAGGAAGAATAACATTTAATTGTAATTATGAAATCAGAATGCATAATTCCAATCAATTATAGGGAAACAAAGGGTGCTGTTTCATATATCATAGCAGTGAGATTTGTTTGATTACGATCTATAAATACCTTTCCATCATATATGGCTGCCACAAAAGTGTGCATTAGTAAATTATTGTAATTGTTTATACATTGTCAAATCAAGTTTATTGAAAATATAGAATACTGTGACATGCCATGTATCTAATTATCTCTTTTTCCTCTCCCCCACCCTGTCTCTCTATTTTTTGTAATTGTTTTTGTTGGGAGTTACAATGTATTAACAGTCAGCTGTTTGCATACCTTGCTGCTAAAAATGAATCAATAATCAACAGCACAGAAAAGTACACCTATCATTGTGACTTGACCCACCATACCGCCACAATGGCTAAGCAGACACGCAGTACTTCAGGGTCGCAACCTGTCAGTCTTGCCACCAGAACCCCTGTCCTATCTGTGCCAATTACATCAGGTAGCTCTGCCGTAGCTGGTTTTGCCATGTACCTTCAAGGAGCAGTAGTAGTGGAGGTGTCTATTTTGTCAATCAGCATGAGCTGACAGGGCTGGTGGAGAATATAATGGAGAGAGGCCTTGGTGCACATATTGGTAGGGTTTAAAAAGTCCTGTGTTTCATTGCAAAGAAGATGGCATGTCTGGCATTAATCCAGGGAGCTGCTGCAGGAGATGATAACAGTTCTGAGGGTAAGGATTATATTCTTACTGTTCTCAAGCAAGACATGTGTGTGCATTTGATGTCCCCTACCTATCCCCAATCATGGTGTTCCACGAACTTTTGTCTCCATCACCATCTCTGTCTGTTTGCATGACCTGTATGTGTGTAGATACTTCCTAACCTACCCTATCTACATGACTCTCTCATTCGCAAGCACCTTTCCCATCATCTCCCATCCTCAGAGAAGGAGTGCCTGTCCCACAATAAAAATATTCCCCATACATAGCGCTCTACTTACCTATAGGTCATCATGAAATATTTGATTTGGTCCTATTAGCCATGCAACATTATTCTGTTGTTGTCACAATCATTAGTGTGGTGGCTATGCAAAGTCATGAAATTGTGTATACGATTGTACATTTATACTGTGAATAAGTAGACAGCTATGTTGATTTCCTATGATCCTCCTGCAAATTTTTGCATTCTTTCCCATGTCCTACCCTCTGCTTGCAAACCCCATTTTCATTACGGACCTATCCATCACCTTTTCACATGTTTAATCCAGTCAAAAAAAATAGACTCACACACAACACACATGGCCAAAAACGGGCCATGCAAAAGCCTTCAAGTTTATGTCCTTGGCATAACACAGCAATGCTGAGTGACATTGAATGCTGTTTATATCCTTATTGCAAAAGCCAAATATTTTAATTTAATATGTAGCTGTTGGGTTACTTTTTCAGAAATCTGCTTAAATTCATTGATCTATGGGAATGAAGAGTAAAAGTGGATGAAAAGTAGTGCAGTGGAACAGTTACTTTAATAGTCCTTCTGCTGCTAGATGTATTCATGTGGGAGTTCATATGTGGTGTGTTGAAAGACTTTCCTTGTTTTTAGTTTAATCTTTTTGCATAGTGTCATGGGTTTGATTACAGCTGTACATCAATTTAATACTTCATGACATTTCAAACTCCTATCATATATGCAACTGCAAGCATCTGTATTTCTCTTCTTATAACACATTTTCTTAACATAACATTGGAATAGGGCAGCAGAACATCATTTCCTAAAACATTGCAGTCCCAACAGGAAGACTTATTAAGCCAATCTTATCCTGGTAAGGTATTCATGCTTTTTGAACTCTCATATCTCTTATTTGTAGTTGTGGCAAACAACTTATTGTACAGAGTATGACAGGCTAATCATAATGTAAATCACCATACAGATGTTTCTACATGTCCCACAAAATTATTGTTGCTATTGCTCTTTGCATCTGACTGTAACACTCTTTTCACCACTTCTGCTTCATTAACTTTTCAATCTGCTTCAACAGTGTTATTTTAATGCTGCAAAGTAATAATACATTTGTGGTTTTATGAGCTAATGTCCACATGTGGAGAAAGATTGTTTTACTAATTTAGAAATCCAGCCATTAGCTAAGTGTTACTGAATGATTTTGATAAACTAATTTATGTATACCTGTTGGCTGCATATGGTCGTGAGCCACCATTATCCTTTTTCTCTCATAATCTATTTTGTCCCAGCCTCCATATCACCCTGCTGATATATCTTCTCCCTTTTGTATCATTATCTCTACCTCTGCATTAGAGTAATGTATGGTACCAGGCAACAAATGTAACTAAGGCTCAATGGAGGTTCTCAGCATATGGTAATATCTTGAGATTTGAATGCCTTTGAACACATCTGTCACTGTACATGTGGGTGTGAATGACCTGAGATGTACCTCCCTGGACTACATGAAAAGAGACATGGAGGAGCTTTCAGATTATGTAGCTCAGGTGGGTATGACTCTAGCCCTGAGCTGCATCCTACCATCACTCAAAATGATACCACAGTGCAAGCATTAAATGATTGATTTCAACAATTGGCTAAGTTTCTGGTGTCATTCTAAGGGGATCCAGTATCTGTCTGCCTGGGATGACATGCTTGACAGACCTCAATGTGAGATGGCCTCCATCTGTCACCTCTGGGCTTCCGGATACTGGGCAAGGCTCTTTCCACCCCTATAGTGCCGTTTTTTAGAAGGTATTCCAAAGACCGAATTACCACTGTAACAGCTACAAACAAATGCAATCTGAGGGTCATGCTGCTCAATGCTAGGATTCTAAATCTCAAAATGTACTCGCTCAAAGCTCTCCTTAAAATGGAGAACATCCACATTTGTGCTGTAAAAGAGACCTGGTTCAAGGCAGCAGAAAACACCCTCTGCACTACCAGGCTATAACTCATTCCACACCTTTTGGCCCCAGAACTTGGACCGAAGTTTCAAAGGCAGTGGTGTTTCCATATTCATAAAGGGTGCACATACCTCCAGACTGGTAGTCCAACATAATGCATCAGAGATACTTCAGGTGCAGCTAACATTGAGTAAGACAGTGATTCAGGTCGTAGCCTGCTATAGGTCCCCCAACCATGTCCCTAGACTCACACTCCATGTTCCTAAGCACCCTGGAGAATATTAGGGTCCAACCTAACACTCTCTTACTAGACAACTTCAATGACTCCTCTATTAACTGAGAAAACTACTCATGTACCAATACACTTGTCCAATGTTTCCTGGTGTTCATTAATTCCAATGCCCTGGACCAGCTCTTTCTTACCACAACTAGAGGTAGCAACATCCTTGACCTGGTTACTATTGACATTGGTGACCGTTGCTCTACACCAATAGTCAGCTCCTCCCTGGTTAGATCCGACCACAAACTAATCACATTGGAAATTCAGACCCCTCCCACCCCCTGCAAAGGTAACCACCATGAAAAACCTCTCCAAAGCTAACTTTGGGGTCCTAAAAATAGAGGTGGCTAACTTCACGGCACCAATGCAAATGGAGAATAGTTGCATGACTGCCGAATCATACACCAATGCACTGTATGAACACATACACAAATGCATGGATCTCGCCATACCACAATAGAACCAAGATGCTATCCTCTGAAAAAAGGAAGCCAATCTGGTGGCCCCCTGCCATAAACAAACTCTACAACAGAAGGAGGAATCTGATGCAGGATAAGGTGAAGTCCCAAGACTGGAAAAACTCCCTTATCAGCCTCAACAAAAAGTTGAGATCCCTCATCAAATCCTCTGAGGCTAGCTATGAAAACAGAATTGCAGCAGATAGTAAAGACAACCACAAGGCCTTCTATAGTTATGCAAAGAATCTCTATGGCAATATCCAGATCTGTTCTGAGCTATTGCACAAAGGTACCTCCTAAACTGAGCCAACAGATTTTGCCAGTATACTGGCCGACAGATTCAGTGCCAACTTTAAACCTCCCCCACAAAGGACCAATCACAATGCAAGTAGATTGCCAGGCATCCAGTATTACTGCTGCACAGGTTAAAACAGCACAGTCCAAGGCCAAGAATACAGCTTCTATGGGACCTGACAGTATCCTTGGCTGTGCTCTACATGAACTGCAGAGTGAACTGGCACCTCACCCATGTGCCCTGTTTAATCACAGCCTCACCTCAGGCATTGTCCCTACCATACGGCACACTGCTACAGTCATCCCTCTCCACAAAGGAGGAGTGACTACAGATCCTGGGAACTATTGCCCTATTAGCCTGACGAGTTTGATATGCAAAGCTATAGAACGCATCATCATGGACCTAATAAACAAGGATATAGGGAATCTCCAAACTCTGGATCTCACACAGTTTGGTGTTGTGAAGGGTAGATCATGCCTGCTCAATTGGTAGACTTTTTTGAGTCAATCACCAGAGCTGCGGATGATGGCAAGGTGGTTCATGCAGCCTACCTTGATCTGGCCAAGGCTTTTTATACCATTCCTCACTCAGGAATCATAGAAAAACTCACTAAGTTAGGCATCAACCCCTATATCACTAGGTGGGTTACAAACTGGCACACAGATGGAACCCACAGTGTGAAAGTAGCTGAATCTAAGTCAGACTGCTGACTAATCATGAGTGGAGTCATACAGGGTTCTGTCCTGGGTTCTCACCTGTTTGATATCTACTTCTCTGACGTCCAGGCCAACACGAACGGACTCTGTCTTACAAAGTTCATGGACGATTGCAAGCTGGGAGCTATTATTAACTCCCCAAGTGATGTTGACATCCTACAGAATGACCTCACTGAGACCAACAACTGGTGTTAGAACTATGGTCTTAAGCTCAATGCCAAAATATGTGTCATCATCCCCTTTGGGAAAAACCCGGTTCCCATGAAATACCACATTGATGGTAGTCCACTGAACACGATTATAAGAGATCTGGAAACACAGGTTGACAGCAACCTCTCTTTTGATCACCACATTGCCACTGTGGTCAGAAAGTCCATCTATGTGGCACACCTCATTACTAAGGGTTTTGCATCCAGGAAGAAAGAGTTCATTGTCTCTCTTTACTTTTCCCTCATTAGGCCAATCATCAAGTACAATGGCCCATTTGGCATGTACCTCACTAGACACCTGTAACAACTAGAGAGGCCACAAAAGTACCTCACAAAGAGGATCCTATGCCTTAAACATTTGTCCTATATGGACAGACTCAAAAACACCAACTATTCTCTGTCTCATATTGCCTACTTAGAGGTGATCTCTGCTTGACTTACAAAGCCATGTCTGACCCAGCTCTGCTAGAAATGCTACATCTAAAGAAATCCCAATCCCTCCATACCACACACTCCAGAGACCTCAAACTCATTACCGCAATTAACAGAACATGCTGGAGGGATAGGTTCATAACCCAGAGACTGCCCATGCTATGGAATAGACTTCCCATACATGTCAAGCAGAACACCTCGCTGACCCTCTTCAAGAGAAATCTTGATGAGTGGAAGGAAAACAGAAAATATACCCCGGGGATAACTCCAGTGGCTCTACTCGACAGAGGCACTGGGAACTATTGTCAGGTGGCACTATGCCACGGTAATCCAATGGCTAGGCTTGTGAAGGCCCCAGGGCCATTGGCTTAGTACACACCTATGAACCTATGAACATTACTCTGTCTCACTATGAGCTGCTCTGCTAAGCTATATTTATCCAACGTAGTTTAATTTTGAACAATATGAAGAGCTGGCTGTATGGATTATAGTGGTTAGTAGGGTAATAAAGATGAATACACATTCATGTTTTCTGAAATCTGCTGTCAAATAGCAACTATCACAATTATGACTTTCTGTATGTCATACTAATATAATACTCAAATATATATGTTTTTGTTGCCATACTGTAAATGGTCAAATACATATGGATGAAAAATATTTCATTGTATCATGATGTTTTGTCTGACTACTGTGACTGTAAATGTTGGCTAAATCTTTACTTAACACATTATTATCCAGTAGCTACATTGATGTGTGTATTACCTATTGTGAAGCTTGTCTCCTACAGATCTCTGCATGATAGTTGGAAAAGAGCTGCATAGAGCACTCCTAATTACCATTGTAAGTTCAACACTTCAAGATATGATTACACATGGCCTAAAACTTTCCCATCCATGGTGCAGACCAGCTTAGCAGTGCTTCACTCAATGAGTACAATAAAACAAGGAGAAAATAAAAAAAATATATAGTTTTCTGTTGCACAGTGTTTGTATGTATTACTGTTGACAGCAAGTGGTCTTAATTTCAGAATAATGTTAACTCACTTCATTCATCAATTTAAAGTATATGTGTGCTATACTGTGTTTACACTTGCAATGTGTAACATTTTGGTTACTCTATTCTCACAGAATCCATCAGTGTCATTCTGCAGTATACTGTCCTATGTATGGCTTGCATGTTTGTCTTGGCAATGCACATAGTTCAAGTATGAGACAGTACAAGGGTGCAATCATCCCAATATCAAGTTGCAGCATTGTTTGACTGATAATCCAGTAGTGTGCAACAGTCAATGTGAGTATTTCCATTATGTGGAACTTGTCAATGTCTCTCACAGCAATGCAGAGTACAGTAAGGACAATATGTACATTCCATTATTAAAGCATGTCATTACATGAGATAACCATAATGATTTTTAACTTGTGATCTTGGATTATTTGAAATCTGTTGTCAACGACATTTGGCTTGTATGCATATAGATGTTGATCTTTCTTCCTAATAGCTAGGACGATTTTTCACATAGGTGAGTACTAAGCTAGTTGGCCTTGTGGGCTGTTTTAAGCCTAGCCAATTTACATTTCAAAGGTCAGAATCAAATGCTGCACCTTCTGACTATGAGGTAAACAATTTAGCTCTGATGTCAACCTCCAACTCAGCAATGCTTTTATTCAGAGTAGTGAGGACATTAGATTTCATGTTCTTTACTAAACATATGTAGGAATGTTATTCTTTGGCATGAGGGAACGAGACAACATGCTGTATGTTATTAACATACTACAGCGATTATTATGCACACATATCCCTTACAGCAATAATATGATATAAAATGGGCACATAGCCATATATTTTATAATTGCACTGACATTTTCTCCATGGTGCAGTCATCCTGTAAAATATCATGTCTTGTCTTCTGTCAAATACTTATGTGCTTATCATCCACATGCAGTGCCTATTAGCATTGTTGTGCCTTATGCGGTAATGCATGAATGACATGTGCCATAGTTATAATGTGTCCATTTATAGTGTGAGAGCCTTTCCCTTCAATCTCAGAGATTGTTTACCATGCATACATGTCATGTAATACATTATCATAAGTGAATTGTTATACTAGCTGCAAGACTTCCACTGTGGTGGTTGTAGTTCATCCAGATGTCATTAGTCAGTAAAGTCACATGACTTGCAATTCAGTTCCTGAAAGGGGCAAAATTATATGAATTTACTGACCCCTATGGTTCCAGAGATATGAACATTTGTTTGCAATGTGGTGTCTGCATGTCTTACACTATTATGTAGTAAGAATATCATTGTATCTAGTTATTCATATCTATTTTTATGTTGGGCAATGATATATCATCAAAGGTTGTGATTGCAATGCAATGAAATATTTAATTTATGTTTATTCAGGGCATGCTGTACTGTGAGTGCTGACATGGCATGTGCATTGAATACTGGCTTGTATAGCATACATACACAGATAGACTGATGTTTAATTCTGGGATGATGTGTGTCCTACATGATGGAAAAGGCTTCCTTGTCAAAGAAACAGTCGTATTGTAATGCTCAGTGTTGTGAACAATAACGTGCAGCTCCTTTCCAACATATAGAATACGTCTCATATTATATTCCAGTCATACCTCCTGTGTTAACACTCACATTCACTTTAGTTATTTGTGACAACCTCCATTGCTATCTGATGTGGCAGATGCTGTCAATCCAAGGGGCTTTAGAGAGCCTTGTATAAAACTATGTGTTTGAATCTGTTTACATCTGTGTATCAGACAAATGTGTCAGACAACAGTGGCTTATACACACTCAAAAGGCCATCTTTTTCAGGCATTTTCCTACCAGGTAGGCCATCAATATATGTTACATGTTATGAAAGTGCTGTAAGCCTGTCAAGAGTGATCTTTCTTACATGACCGATATGTGTTTTTCTGTGCTGACCATGAATTGTATGCACCTCTCTGTTATCTGTTCTGGCATGTGTTTGAAATGGACATGTTGCAAATGTTTATTATGCCAATTATTGTTCAAATGCATTACCTAATCAGAATATAATAGTTGTGTGTATTGCATGTCGTCCTCATGACACACTTTTAATACTACAATTGCTTGTCACACTATACAGCTTAATGGCAGATGAGTGATTCCATAAACATTTCTTTCTGTGTGGTAGACTGTGAGACCATGATCAAATGTGATTTGTCTTCTGTTACAATACTTTCTATTGTGTTGCTGTTGAATTGCTGTTATGTTACTGTTCCCTGTAACTCCATGTGAGCATGCCTAGTATTCTTATGTCAGACATGTTTGCAAATCAGCAATTGAAGAACTGGACTTCTGTTTGCAAATCAGCAATGGCAGAACTGGACTTCTGACATGTCATCCTCTTTGTCTTGTCATTTGTCACTTGTGTACATTGTTTGTTATTAGATTGGCATGTAGCATTTACATAAGATATGCTTGCTTGTCTATCACATACTCCTAGGTGATGAACACTTTTCCTACTGGTGCCATTGTCATTTCTTTGCAAACATGTACACATTTCTGATTTATCTGACAGTACAGAGGTAAAATCCTTTTGTTCTCCAGTATACATAAGGAGATGGATAACACAGTATTAGTCTCTGCCTACATACATACATTCCCTGTATATACATCTTATATGCAATAATTCTCAGCATTCATCCCTTAAAGTATGACCTGCCTTTGCTAACTGTCATCATCATTACATCAGTATTGCAGGATTTATGTCAGAAATGCTTCTTAACCACTTTTGTCAAAATTGCATGTGGGATATAAGTACACATTAAGCATTTCCTTTCTTCAGCAATACTTATTCTTTATAACACAATGTAGTGTAGCACTTCCCCCATTTAACTTCCACTCATTCTGAATTGCTCCCCAGTACTTGCTGTTAATATGTCTGGGCTACAACTCATGATCATATTTGAGCATTGCCTTTATGGAAGTTGTTTTGCTCACATTGTGTGCTCGTGCATGTAAATATCACAATTGCTGGCTGTGAAAAGGTGCTTGCAAACATGAAGGCATAATGAACAGCAGATTTATGCATTCAGATGTGTTTTTTTTCAGACTTGTAAAGAATCAAGACCTAAAGGAAAATAAAGTATTATATCCTATGCCTGTTGTTGAAAATTTATTTTGTCTTGGAGAATGTTTCTTAGCCTGTACTACACTCTCATTAAGATATGTGAGAAATAAATCCTTCATTTTTGTGAGACATCAGATATTTTTCATGCTATAATAACTTAAATGCTTAAGTTTAACATTAGCTAAACTCCTCAATGAAACTATGAATCCTCATAAAATATTAAGTATTTTCTCTGCTTCAGTTGTGGGTTGGTATAGTGGCTAAGGTGTTTATACCTCCCAAAAGCAAGGTACAGTGTTAGATTCTTACCTTTGAGGGAAATTGGCTAGGTTTAAAATGGCCAACAAGGGAAGCTAGCCTAGTAACTACCTATGGACCAGCAGTCATAGTTTTATAAAAAAAGTGTACCTACAGAAATGTTAAATTTCAGTTGGCAGTTTTTAACAATGCTAGAAAAAAGCACCTGTTAAAATGCTACCTGGGAATACAAGAAGAATGTATCAGTTTCCCACATGAAACCATTTGATTTCTGTCAAAATATTTATAGAACAAATAAGTTTTTTGCAGCTCTAATAACATTTATATAAATAATATGCTATAAATGTGGATTACAGATTCTCACATCAGCTATTTAGTCTCTTGAGTATTAATGTATGCAATGTACTCAGCACAAAACTTCCAAGCCCTTCTTTACAAATAGCTGAGCATAGTTAAGACACTCCCTAGACACAAACATGACCCACAGAAACAGTAATTAAAATCTGAGTGTCATTTTTTCCTTTTTTAATATGCATAAATCAGAAAGCATAATATACAAAAATAATTTACTTTTTTGAATAGTCTGAGACTGAGGCGATGATATATTGAATTATCAAACACATCTTAAGATGTATTTAATGCAAACAAAGGGACATAAGGCACGCACTATTTGAATCATTGATTGTACTCTGAGTGGCATAAAATTTGCCTGACATTTGCCACACTTTTGCAGTAGGTCACCATGAAACCGTATTATGTCATAGCTATACATGCCTTAAAACTAACTTGCATACAATTTTGAGGTCTTTGCATTTAATAAAACTTGAGAAACACTTCGCATAACAGGAAATATTATCTTCCAGTACAGATTTGGATATATTTTTAATAATACATTAATAAACATTTCAGTCAATATCAGATTAGTTTCAAGAATTGAGTTACAGTACATACAATACAATAAAAATGAATACAGCTCTTAATTCCAGGAATTTAAACAAGGAACTTCTCCAAGTAGTAAGGAAAACAGGTCTGCTTTAGTTTACAGTGTTGTTTTACCCCATAGGCAATGGGAGTTTATGAGCAAGTCTATACATCTAAAGGAATAGCCTTATGCCTTGATGGAACATTCCAGTGTGAAAGGCTGCAATTAAAACAAAAGCCAAAGAAGCTTTCACAAACCATACATTGCTGAAAACACAAGCAGTATCATTAACTATAAGCTGTCAAGATAAGAAAATAGTACTCTTACTGATGAAACAATGCTTGTCTTTTATAAACTAAAATGGCAATGACATTTTTAACAAACCTCCTAAATCATGAAAATGTTATTTGATGGAGTGACAATCAAGATATATAAATGGGATGATTTATGAACGTTGACAATCTCTTAAATGGGGAAGCAGTGTTTGCCAATACCCAGAAGGGAAAGTTGTTTAGTAGATTTATTTATTTTTTTTTAATTGTGAGGGGGGTGGGGCTAGAGCATTACCTTCTAGTCAATCCCAATTTGAAATATCCTTGACATGTATAAATGAAGTATATTTTCTAGCTTGGAAAAGTTGAAAAAAAGGACACAATGTTTTGTTATATTAATATTTGTAACAAAATGAAATTAAGGACACAATCTCTGATTACAAGCTGACAGGATTTACTATAATTTATTATAAATTATTTATTTGACACACCATTAATCCAAGATAATATATATATATATATATATATATATATATATATATATATATATATGTGTGTGTGTGTGTGTGTGTGTGTGTGTATGTGTATGTAGATAGCAATAGAGAAACAAAACAGTTCAATCACCATGGTGAAGGTCACAAACTTTAATAAAACACTAAACCAATAAAAAGAAAAGATGAGTGCTTTCAGGTTAACACTGACCCTTCATCAGATCATCAGATGGAAGGAGAAATAACTGCAGTAAGAAGCATGAGAAAGACAATGGGAAGACTGTTTTTGCCAAAGAAAAGGCCTGATTCTGTAAATTTAGGAAACAACGAGGTTACGCCCACACAGAAAAACTGAATTGTACTCACATATACTAGCGGCATCAATATGTCTGTGATATCATCAAAGAAAATTGGAAAATTTTGACAACAAATGCAACAATAAAGGATATAGTAGGAGATGTACCGTCATCCTGTTTTAAACAAGACAACAATCTGAAGCAGCATTTATGCTCTACTTTCCAGATGAATAACAACATAAGATGTGAGAGAATTGATACTTATCCATGTAGGATGTGTACATTTTGCAAGTATATTTCCAAAGGAAGTGAATTTATACACCCAATATTTGGAAACAAATATGTTCCAAGACTATATGCTGACTGTAAAACTAGAAATGTGGTTTACATTACTTGCTGCAACTTGTGCAGCAGCTTCTATGTTGGAAAAATGAACAGACAGTTGAAGGAATGTATTATAAAGAATATAAGGCTTTATACGGCTCTTGCCTCCCCTATAGTGTCTTTTTTAGGCAAGGTTCAAATGACAAATTCACTACCGTAACAGGTATAAGGAAGCAAAATCTGAGGGTAATGCTACCCAATGCTAGAAGTCTAAACCTCAAAATGCACTCACTTGAGGCACTCCTTAAAATGGAGAACATTGACATCTATGCAGTGACAGAGACCTGGTTCAAAGCTCCAGAGAGCACCCCTGCATTACCAGGCTATAATTCATTCCACACCTTTCGGCCACCTAACCCGGAACGAAGCACTAAATGTGGAGGCGTGTCCATATTCATTAAGGATATCCACACATCCAGGCTAGTTGCACAGCATAATCCATCCGAGATTATCCAAGTGCAACTAACTCTGGGCAAGACTGCAATCCAAATTGTAGCTTGCTACAGAACCCCCACCATGCCCCAGGATTCTCACTCCTCATTTCTTGATACACTGGAAAGTATTAGGGTACAACCCAACACCCTAATAATGGGCGATTTCAACTACCCCACCATTAACTGGGAAAACTACTCATGTACCAACTCTTTTGCTCAACATTTTCTGGAATTCATAAATTCCAATGCCTTGGATAAACTTATTCACACCCCCACCAGGGGCAGCAATATCCTAGACCTGGTCATTACCAACATGGGCAACCATTGTTCCACACCAGAAGTCAATTCCTCGTTGGCAGATCCGACCACAAGCTAATTACCCTAGACATCCACATCCCGCCCCCACCCTCAATTAAGGAAACCACCATAAAAAACTTCGCCGAAGACAACTTCACACTTCTTAAGGCAGAAGTGGCAAACTTCATGACACCCATGCAGACGGACAATAGAGGTATGACTGCTGAATCCTACACAAATGCACTTTATAAGCACTTGCACGAGTGCATGGATCATGCTATTCCTAATAAAACCAAGATGCTATCCTCCAAAAAAGGAAGCCAATCTGGTAGTCCTCTGCCATAAACAAACTCTACAACAGAAGAAAGAAACTGTTGTAAAAAAGAGTAAAATCCTATGACTGCTGGAACTCCCTGGTCAGCCTCAGTAAGAAGCTGAGATCCCTCATAAAATCATCCAAAGATAGTTAGGAAAGCAAAATTGCCACTGACTCTAAAGACAATCACAAAGCATTCTATAGCTATGTCAAGAATCTTAATGGCAACATTCAGATCTGCTCTGAGTTACAGCACAATGGCACTAAATATACAGAACCAACTGATATTGCCAACATCCTGGCAGATAGGTTCAGTGCTAACTTTACCCCCCTCTCACTCCCTAGAGGACCCCTCTCTATACCAGAAGAATGCAAAGTTCCTGTAATCACAGCTGCACAGGTAAAAAACACACTCTCCAAAGCCAAGAACACAGCATCCATGGGACCTGACAATATCCCAGGCTGCATTCTACATGAACTACAGAATGAACTGGCACCCTACCTAAGTACCAAGTTCAATCATAGCCTCACCTCGGGCTTTGTGCCCACTGAATGGTGCATCATGACAGCTATCCCACTCCACAAAGGTGGAGCCATGACAGACCCAGGGAACTACCATCCAATTAGCCTGATGAGCCTGGTCAGCAAGGCCATGGAACATATCATCATGGAACTCATAAACAAAGATATTGGTAATCTTCAAACTCTGGACCCTACCCAGTTCAGGTTTGTAAAAGGCAGATCATGTCTCCTAAACCTGATTGACTTCTTTGAAGCAGTCACCAAAGCCATAGATGAGGGTAAGGTGGTTCACACAGCTTATCTAGATCTTGCTAAGGCTTTCGACACCACCACCCACTCTGGAATTATAGATAAGCTCACTAAACTAGGTGTAAATCCCTATGTCACAAGATGGGTTCCCAACTGGCTCATGGAGAGAACCCACACTGTGAAAGTAGCAGACACCAAACCCGACTTCAGACGAGTGACAAGTGGAGTACCACAGGGTTCAGTCCTGGGTCCTCTCCTACTTGGTATCTACTTCTCTGAAGTACAGGCTAACACAGAAGGTCTTTGGCTAACAAAGTTTGCAGATGACTGCAAACTAGGAGCCATAATCAAAACTCCTAAGGATCTGGACATACTACAAAAGGGCTTCACTGAGACAGATGCCTGGTGTCAAAGCCATGGCCTGAAGCTCAATGCCAAAAAGTGTATTGTCATCCCCTTTGGTAAAAACTCTGTACCATGAACTACCACATAAGTGGTAGTCTACTTAACGCCAAAAGTGTGATAAGAGACCTTGGGACACAGGTGGACAGTAATCTCTCCTTTGATAATCACATCGCCACAGTGGTCAGGAAATCCTTCTACATGGCTCACCTCATCACAAACGGTTTCTCACCCAGAAGAAAAGAGGACATTGTTCCCCTTTACTCATCACTCATTAGACCCATTATAGAGTACAACACCCCTTTTGGTATGTACCTCACAAGACATCTACAGCAAGTGGAAAGGCCACAGAAATACCGCACAAAGAGGATTACTGGTCTCAAATAGATGCCCTATGAAGACCATCTAAAAAAACTCCAGCTTTACTCTGTCGCATATCGCCTATGCAGAGGTGATCTCTGCCTGACATACAAAGCTATGTCAAACCCAGAGCTGTTGGACATGCTCCACTTAAAGAAATCTCAATCCCTTCGAGCTACTCACTCTAGGGACCTAAACTTTGGCACCACAACAAATAGAACATGCTGGAGGGATAGATTCCTGTCTCAGAGACTTCCCATACTCTGAAACAGACTACCTATCTATGTCAAACAGAGCTCCTCATTAGCACTCTTCAAGAAAAATCTTGATGATTGGATGGGAAATAGGAAATTCACCTCAGGGATCACTTCTGTGGCTCTGCTCGACAAGGGCACAGGAAAATAATTTTCTTGGGTGGCGAAAGCCAGGGTGCCTTTTTGGCTAGGCTTATATAGGCCCTAGGGCTAATAGCCTAGTACCTATCTATGAACCTATGAACCTATGAACACTCTTCAAAAGAAACCTTGATGAGTGGATGGGAAACAAAAAGTTTACCCCAGGGATCACTTCAGAGGGTCTGCTGGACAGAGGCACAGGAAATTAATCTAAGGGGGCGGTGAAAGCCAACACATTCTGGCTAGGCTTATAAAAGCCTTCTGGCAGATAGCCTAGTACCTACCTATAAACATATAAGTGGCGTCCATTTTTACAAGTTATAGAAGAAAGCATTAGGAGAGGCAACATCATGGACAAAACAAAAATTGCAGAAATGGGATGGATTGGAGATCTGCAAGCTGATAAGCCACCTGGTCTAAATGTGAATTTACCTCTAAACCCAGCCCTTAAAGGGTGTAGGCTCCACATATGATCATGATTGGTTAAAATATCTCTTTAAGTGGCTATGTCATGATTCAACTTTCAAAGCTAGCCCCTGATGGGTATCAGAAATTTAACAGATTTTGACTGTATTTTATGTATTATAAAAGGTTTTACTTACTGAGCATGAGTAGATCTGATGAAAGGTTAGTGTTAACCTGAAAACAGTTATCTTCTTTTTATTGGTTTAGTGTTTTATTAAAGTTTATAACCTTCACCATAGTGATCGAATTGTTTTTTTTTTTTTCTCTATTGCTTTATTTATTCTACAGTATTGATCTTTGGTGGCCATTTTCATAACATTTTATTATATACATATATTTATATATATATATATATATATATATATATATATATATATATATATATATATCTATATGGGTCCCCTACATATGATCGAACTTTCAAAAGTTCGACTTTCATATGGCCGAGACCATATGATCGAACTTTTGAAAGTTTGAATGCTTATAACGGAGATGTCCATACAGAGCGGAATGCGAAAATTTCCCTTTTCTGCACTGTAGTGGGATCTCGGAGTTGGAATATATATATAGTATGCTAGAACCATTCAGGTTATTTTTTTATTTGTTTATTTTTTTACTTTTATATTAGATGTTTAAACTTTCAAAAGTTCGATCATATGGTCACGGTCATATGAAAGTTGAACTTTTGAAATTCCGAGCATCTGAAGTAGACACATATGTGTGTGTGTGTGTGTGTGTGTGTGTGTGTGTGTGTGTGTGTGTGTGTGTGTGTGTGTGTGTTTGCGTGTGTATCCTTTGGAGGGTATAGTGTTAAATCATCAATATAACCAAGGTCACAAAATCCATTTTTTTTCCAGGCAGAACACACTCATCTACTGCTGATGTGGCAGGAAGTCAAAACACACTGCAGATCCATAAATATACTAGCCTAAGACTGTACAAACATAGAGAAGGTAAAAGTAGAAACCAGCAATAAGCATAACCTTTGCCCTATTCTCCTTGTCCAAAGTGCAGGCAATGCATGACTTAGGTAGGCCTCCAAATCTAGAAAAATGTTGAAAACTGAAAACTTGAGACCTTCCTTATTCACCATTACTAGATTCACTTTTTTTGCCTGCAATGATGTATAGGTTTCCTACCTGATTGTTATGCATTTAGGAAATGGGTGTCTAGAGGGAGTGTGGCAAAGATGGTGACCAGCTAGCAGCATAAGATTTTAGCTCTGCTTGTTTTCAGTTATTCTGACAAGAATATTTTGTTGTAGTTTGAGGAAAATATTTCTAAGACAATTTGTGGGTATAAGAAACTAGTTCCCCGTTACTATCTAGAGGTAAAAATCAAATTGTTGTGATTTTTCTGTCATAGTCCTGTCAGAAGTTTTTAAGACAGATGCAACCATGAGTCACTCTAAAGCTTCCTCTCAGGAAAGTACAATGAAAAAGGAATTATAATCCACTCTTACAAGTATCCATGAGGTCTCAGTTAAAATGGATAAGTTGGAGAGTAAAATGGATAATATAAAACATGACTACAATAAACAACTAGACCTATTAAATGAAGTAATTAGGAAACAATCAGTTCAGATTTCAACTACCGAGGAAGCAGCAAATGATTTTGATGGCAGACAAACAGAGAATGAAAACCATGTTGAATTTATTCTAAAGCAAAACACCTTATTACTGGAAAAGGTTGACGACAATGATCTGGAAAGTAGATCTAGGAGAAACAATATTAAAATATACAGGGTGCCAGAGAAAGAAGAAGGAGACAGCATGCTACAGTTCCTGAACAACTGGTTACAAAGTATTTTAAATTTACCAGAATCACTTTCTTTTGGCAATGAGTGAGCTCACAGGTCTCTCTCAAATTCTGTTTCAAAACATCTACTCATAGATATATAATTGTTAAATGTTTTTCAACTCAGGACAAAGACTTAGTATTAAAGACAACCAAGTTTAATTCTGCAATAAAAAATTTAAGGAAACAGCATTAGATTTGAATATGACTATACTTGTTCAGTGATCTCTGAAAGAAAAGCCTTCATTCCATTAATTATAAACTTAAAGAAGTCAAACATCAAATCACAGCTTATATTTGATGCAAGAATCAATATTTTTCTTTTGGATGGACAGAAAACCTTTTAACACGCTTGATGAATCCTTGGACTTTACACAGAAAAATAATCTTGGATAAAACTGAAGAAATTGACTAGTCCTTACATGTTTAAAGAGACAAGCAACCAAAAATAAATGGGCAACTATAAAACAAATAAAAAAAAAAACAGTAAAATTTTTAAAGAAACGTGATAACTTTATATATTTTATCTATGTTGTTGCTTTATTATTCTGAAACAATGAACTGTAAAAATGCTGAACACCAAACAGAAACCAGGAAAACTCGAACACTATAGATAATGTAGCAAAGAAATCCATACACCAACTTAGCGCTTTTGTTCACTTTTAATTTACTTGAACCTCATCAGAAACAATCACCCATCACACAAAACAATAAATATGAGTTTCAAAAAGTAACATATACATAAAATAATATATATAAAATATATAATCCCCAAGTATTGGCAAAAGTAACTTGTCATGATCTAATGCTTTAGCCAGACATTGTTAAACAGATTTTAAGAAATGTTCCTTTTATGTTTTGGAGCAAGTCGTGCTAGCTTGTTTAGTGTAAATTTTAAAGTTATTTTAGAATGTCGTTAAAGTCTTTGGCAAATTTTATTAGTGGCTGATCAACCTCCCGGTCTCATTGAGATAGTTAACATTAAGTGCTGTTTACAAACACAAAAACCATGACAACTTATATTTGCCAATACTTGTGGATCATATATTATATATTCCAAATATAGGGATGTGTTAAAATCTGACCCTTTTTTAGACCATTGCCTCAATGCTAATTGTTCTTATAGCTATAGACGTGAAATAAATATTGGGGAATCACTTTCATGATACAAGATGATTGATTAACCAAAAGATAATGGGCATAACGATATACCCAGGGGTAGTAATGCCTGTGGGAATTGTGTTTATTGTAGGGTGATATCACGGACTAAGTCATTCACATCAATTAATGCATCTAAAGTTTTTGACATCAGATATCTAATAACATGTCATACTGAGTGGGTAATTTACATGGCTGTCTGCCAATGTGGGGCATTGTATGTCGGACAGACCTCTAGAAGTTTAAAGAACAGCATTTCAGTGCACTTGAGTGATATAAGCTGTAAGCGCCAAAGAAGTGCACTCTATAAACATAGACTGGAACATGTTTCAGCACAATTCCTATTTGTTGGAATTGATGTTGTGAAAGGTAATAGGCTGTCCAACTTAACTAAGCATGATATTTTAGATAAGAAAGAGAGAATGTGGATGGTGAACTTAGGGTCCTTATATAAACCTTTCTTAATGACCATTGGTGATATTTGAATTGTATACTGTACTTTTTATGATTTCAAAATTTTCTCTCTCATATGCCTATGCATTTATACATATATGTATTTGTATATATGTATATATTTTTATCCATACACGTATACATATTTGGTTTTTGTATGTGCCATTTAAGTATTTTTATTGTTTTGTATATAGAATTGTGTGCTTTGAAATGTCACTTTTGTCTCTGTCCCTTTAACCACAACAGGAACTGTGATACTTAAAGGTTTATGATTGCTTCAATGGTGAATTCACACTGATGATGCCAGGGGGTGAAACTGGTCACCGGTCTGTGTTGTAGAAGCCAAATGGCTCTGTATGCTGCCTGAATGTTTGTTCTACTGGAATAAAGCTTGATACACTTATTTAAGTTTTTTTAGGTCCCTTTTTTTCCCTGATACATTGTTTACAGGGTTTGGATTGCTTATTTGCAAGTGCTGGATCTTTTGGTTTCTGGACTGTGTGTGTATTCTGAGAAGCATATTTGGTTTGGCGTGTACCTTTTCTATTTTTGGTATATATATATATATATATATATATATATATATATATATATATATATAATTTGTACTTTTTGCATATACAGTTTTTAGGGTATTGTCATTTGTAACAGTACAGTATTGTGATTCATTATTCACAGTTGTGTCTTTAAATTTTAAATATCTAATCATGTGACTTTTTTGAAGCTCTTCGGTAGTAAGGATTAGAGTGTCATGAATTACTTTGTTTCAGTTTTAGCAGTAATAGTTTTTTCTATTTTTCCTTTAACTTAAAATACATTATATATTAATTTAATTTAAATATTTTATGTGTATATCTTTATCTAACGTCCAGAGTATGTAAATTCTTTAATATGATATATTTTGTCAGGGGGTTTCTGTCTAGTAGCCCTAGAACACAGCTGTTATAAGAAAGTCTATAGGTTTTAATATAGTTTACTAAACATTAGTAAATGCTGTTAGATTATCTTGTATCCACAAACGTAGAACTTGTAAAACAAAAATCCAACAAACCTTGAATCCTGGTTTTAAAAAAGTTCTGCTTTATTGTAGATAGGACCAACAAACATCCACAAACAAACACTAAGCGCTTTCACCCTAGATTATAGGGCATCATCAGAGTAATGAAACAGACTACCATAATCCCTTATATAGTAAAGCATTTGAACATTTAAACAATAATTGATAAATTAGAATACATCGTTTAGTAATTAAGTAATTAATTATTGTTTTGGTGAAGAAAACGTAAAAAACAACGTTGCTGCACATAGATCTGAAAGAATACAAGTATATAGTTGCTGAGTACTTGTTTTACAAATAAAAGCTTTTTCATTCCAGGATTAAATTCCTGCTTTTGTAACTCTTGTGAAGTAAATTGACCAAAACAATGGCTGTGTGTTGTCAATAAAAAACAAAAACCAGTTCAAGAAAGGTTTAGAAATTTCTCTATAGTGTAAAATAGTCAACATTACTTAATAAGTATTAAGATAATGTTAAAATGTTGTAGGATAACCAACCTAATATGTTAAAAAATATATGTGTGTAGGATAAATCAATATTAATGTCTAAATAATTAAATACTTATATAAAATTATTAAATATAACAATAAAATGTATAGTTAAATTAAAAACAATTAAATGTGCTTAAAATATTTGTAATATAGTGAATAGTAAAATAAAAATAGAATAAATATAATGTTCTAGAAAATGTACCATTTAATAAAATACAACTGTAAAAATGTTTTAAATAGCATGAAATATTAATACTAAATCTATTTTTGTAATGAATATGAATTAATTGATGTTGTGAACTTAGTTGTATAGAAGTTCTGAATTAAGAAGTAAGTGGATGGGTGAATGTTGTATTTAAGATTAATTAAGAAACAGTCTTATTAGGTACATAACCATACATCGTATACAAATACGTACAAAAAAACTAACTGGAACAGTCATCCAAAGTAACCAGCTGGCAGGTACCAAAAAAATAAAAAATAGTTAATATATATGTGCAATGTGAATGTATAGTGTAAACACGTAATTTGATAAGTAGGGTGGTGTATTACTAAAAATACAATTCTAGATAAATTGTGATTTAAGCTTTAATATACTAGAAATTGATATTTGTTCATTAATGCCAGGCCGCATAGTGGCGTTCAACCTAAGTTGCCACAAACATTCCTTGGCTTCAAGTATCGTTTTTTCATCACCACCATTGTGTCCATTGTTAGATATTTTGTCAATAATAAAAAATAAAAATCTTTTGAAATTAAGATAATTGATACTGTGATTGTAAAGGGCACTAGTTGTTTTGTGTTTTTTAATATCAAGTAAATGTTCAGTAATTTGTGTTTTGAGTTTTCTAATCGTTTTTCCTACGTAAAATGCTTGACAGGCTGTACAAGATGCTGCATATACCACCATACTTGAATTACAATTACATAACCCTGGACATCTAATGGTCTTAACATAATTGTTAATAGAAAGATAAGGACCATCGTTAATAAATCTACAGACATGGCATGGTCCACATTTACTCATCTTGGATTTCTTGTACAATTCATTGTTAGTACATTGCTCAAACAGATTTTTTAAATTTCTACCTCTACTAAATGTTATTTTGGGTGTGTTGCCCAAAATATCCGTGCGCTCTGGATTTAGTTCTAAAACACTAGTCCAAGATTCATGTATAGCGTTAACTATCTGTTGAGAACAATGATTGTATGGTAAAATGAAAGTGTCGTGTCTTGTAGTTAATGAATTCGTACTCGTATTAGTTTTCAAGTCTTGAGAGATAATCGGTTTATATAGTATAGACCTTTTTGTTAAAATTTCTTTACTAATCTCTTGAACAAGTTCAACAGGATATCCTCTGGCCAAAAACATACTCATGAGTTTGTTCAATTCATATTCAAAAACTACATCATTACTGACAATTCTGGACAGTCTGACCATTTGTCCTTTAACTAAATTCTTCTTTTGATGCAACGGGTGGCAACTGTCAAAGTGTAGAAAATAATTGGAGTATGTTTTCTTCCTATAAATACCTGATTCAAACTTGCTTTGCCTATAGAAAGCGTGATGTCCAAAAAGTTAACGTTGTTGACAAACACGTGACTATTGAATTTAAGAAAACTCGTGGTTTCTCCCAAAAAAGTAGTAAATTCATTAAATTTGTCTTCAGTTCCCTTCCAGAAAATAAGAATATCATCTAAATAACACAAGTACAGTAAAACCTTGTTCCAAAATCTACTAGTAAAAACAAACTCAGATTCCCAAAAGGCTAGAACTAAGTTAGCATAAATGGGGGCACACCTGGCCCCCATAGCTACCCCCTTAGTTTGTCTGAAGTAATTGTTATTAAAGAATAAAAAATTGTTCTCCAAAACAAGTTCTAACATTTTGGTTAACAATCGATTGTCGGAACCATTGTGTTTACAATATTTGTTAAGACATGCTTCAAACATGTCAAGACCTTCGTCGTGGGGAATTGCTGTAAAAAGATTGACAACATCCACAGTGGCCATTATAAATTCAGTTCTAAAGTCAAAATTGTTCATAAATTGTCTTACTAGTTCAAGACAGTGCCACGAATCTTTTAAAATATGTGGTATAGAATTCAGAATTGGTTTACACTTGAAATCTATAAAAGCTGCTAGTGCTTTAGTCTTTGAACATTTCACTGACACTATGGGTCTAAATGGGGGGTTATTAATGTGTTTATGAATTTTAGGAATCCCAAATATAGATGGTGTAATTGGAAATTCCACCGAGATGTAGTTAAAAATTTGTTGGTCAATTCTCCCATCCATCAAAAATTCATAAAACAGCCAATCTATCTTAGTGTATGCTTTGTTAATCTCATGTCTACTAACCTTTTGATAATATATTTTTTAACATATTAGGTTGGTTACCCTACAACATTTTAACATTATCTTAATACTTATTAAGTAATGTTGACTATTTTACACTATAGAGAAATTTCTAAACCTTTCTTGAACTGGTTTTTGTTTTTTATTGACAACACACAGCCATTGTTTTGGTCAAGTTACTTCACAAGAGTTACAAAAGCAGGAATTTAATCCTGGAATGAAAAAGCTTTTATTTGTAAAACAAGTACTCCAACTATATACTTGTATTCTTTCAGATCTATGTGTAGCAACATTGTTTTTACGTTTTCTTCACCAAAACAATAATTAATTACTTAATTACTAAACTATGTATTCTAATTTATCAATTATTGTTTAAATGTTCAAATGCTTTACTATATAAGGGATGATGGTAGTCTGTTTCATTACTCTGATGATGCCCTATAATCTAGGGTGAAAGCGCTTAGTGTTTGTTCGTGGATGTTTGTTGGTCCTATCTACAATAAAGCAGAACTTTTTTAAAACCAGGATTCAAGGTTCGTTGGATTTTTTGTTTTATCTTGTACTTGATTATAGTAGTGGGTAGGTTGTAACATGTTTTAAATGATATTTTATACAGTTTCACATATTAATCATTGAGTTTTACATTGTGAGGGGCTCCACATTGTTTTTTTTTACTCCACATAATTTGTGGGTTGTCTTGTGCAGCTGTGTGGTGTTTGTTCAATTTGAAGCACTGAAATTGTTTAGATGTCCCGCGCAGTTAACAGTTTTGTGAGTAGAATACTGTTTTAAATTTGCCGCAAGACTTTCTTCATTTACTGTGGTGGTTCAGCTTTGCATTCATTGCAGAGACAAAAGTGTGGTGCAACCTTTCAACCTTCAACTTTCAGCTGCAAAGAAACAGGAAGAATGTGTATTAAAATGTTGGACCAGACTCTAGAAGTTAAATTCTTTAGTTTGCAAGAGAAATTAATGGACTGCAACCTAAATTGAGGAATATGATTTGTTTCCCTTTTTATTTTTTATTATATAAAAAAGGAGAAAATCGTGTGTTTTTTTTAGGATTGTCACAGTCCGAATTTAGATGCATCAGCACCAAAGGTGCGTAAATAATGATTTTATTTATTGTTTAAAGCAACAGGGCTTTTTTGTAGTTTCCTATTTACAGTCATTCTAGTTAGAGGACAAAATAATTTACTATATAAAAAAGATCTCTATTAAATTTCAGAGAGTATTCTGGAGAAGCCAGTGTCAATTCAGTGGAGTTTGTTTCTTGGTGTCTGATAGAGAAGTGATATTGAAGGGTGGATAAATATTCAATTTAATGTCAGTCATCAAATCCTTGAGCTGTAGAAAATTTCAAAATACATTTTATTCATTTTAAAATAAAACTGGCTGGGAATAATTATTGTTATTTTCTGTGCACTAGCAATAAAGGGGAGTCTCAGCAAGGAAGAAAAAGTATGAATGCATAAACAGTTAAGAGGCCTATGGATAATACCTGTTTTATATATATATATATATATATATATATATATATATATATATATATATATATATATATATATATATATATATATATATATATATATATATATATATATATATATATATATATATATATATATATATATATATATATATATATATATATATATATATATATATATATATATATATAAATGTCTTTAATACCCACACAGTATCCTTGGGTTCAATATACATTACTTCTTAAAAATTATATAGTTTGACTTGTTTACATACAAAGTATTCACTGGATTCATTGTATTCCGAGTCCTTTCTTACTTTAAAATGTTTATTCAAAATAAAAACTTTCATTTGACTTGAAGCATGAGTATTGCAGATTTAAAATATAACTAAATTAAATCATTATTTCTCATCTTTATTTATAGGTTCATAGGTTCATAGGTTGATACTAGGCTATCTGCCCTAGGGCATTTATAAGCCTATCCAGAGTGTGTTTGGCTTTTGCCACCCTTTTAGATTAGTTGACTGTGCCTCTGTATAGTAGGTCACAGAAGATAGCCCTTTTAAGGTTAGTTTACTGTGCCTCTGTCTAGCAGGGACACAGAAGAGATTCTAGGGGTAAACCTACAATCTCCCATCCACTCATCAAGATTTCTCTTGAAGAGGGTCATTGAGGGGCTCTGCCTAACATGGATTGGGATTTTGTTCCAGAGTGAGGGGAGCCTGTGGGATATGAATCTGTCCCTCCAACATGTCCTATTTATTTCTGTGCTGAGGGTTATGTCCCTGGAGCGTGTAGCTCTAAGTGATTTGGATTTCCTGAGGTAGAGCATGTCCATTAATTCTGGGTTGGACATGGCTTTATACATCAGGCACAGATCGCCTCTGAGTAGGCAGTAAGCAACTGAGTAGAGCTAGAGTTTCTTTAGCCTAACTGCGTAGGGCATCTGTTTGAGTCCCTTGATCCTCTTGGTGAGGTACCTTTGGGGTCTTTCCAGTTGCTGCAGGTGTTGGGTAAGGTACATCCCAAATGGTGCATTGTATTCAATTATGGGCCTGATGAGTGATGAGTAGAGGGGCACAATGACCTCTCTTGATCTAGATGTGAACCCTTTCATGATAAGGTGGGCTATATAGAAAGTCTTTTTAACCACTTTGGCAACGTGATTGTCAAAGGAGAGATTGCTGTCTACTTGGGTCCCCAAATCCATAATTACTTCTTCTGTACTTAATGGATTACCACCTGTGGTAATTTGTGGGCACTTTGTTTTTCCCAAAGGGGATGACTATGCACTTTTTGGCATTTAGCTTTAGGCCATGGCTCTGGCACCAGTTATCTGTCTCTGTGAGACCCTTTTGGAGGATGCTTGTGTCAGTCAGCGAGTCGATTATGGCACCCAGTTTGTAGTCATCTGTGAACTTGGTCAGCCATAGTCCTCCCATGTTAGCCTGTACCTTAGAGAAATATATACCGAACAAGAGAGGTCCCAGGACTGAGCCTTGTGGGACGCCACTTGTAACTGGTTTAGAGTCTGACATGGCACCTGCAATTCTGACCATGTGGGTTCTATCCCTGAGCCAGTTTGCAACCCATCTTGTGACATAGGGGTTGATATTTAAGCTGGTGAGCTTATTTATGATGCCCGGGTGGGGTATTGTGTCGAAGGCTTTTGCAAGGTCCAGGTAGGCTGCGTGGACTACCTTCCCTTCATCTATGGCCTTGGTGACTGTTTCAAAGAAGTCGACCAGGTTCAAGAGGCAAGATCTGCCCTTAACAAAGCCAAATTGGGTAGGATCCAGTGTTTGGAGGTTCGCAATGTCTTCGTTTATGAGTTCCATGATTATACGCTCCATAGCTTTGCAGACCAGGCTAGTCAGGCTTATAGGGCGATAGTTTCCAGGGTCTGTTGTGGCAACACCTTTGTGGAGTGGGACCACTGTTGCTGTACGCCATTCTTTGGGTACATATTCTGTAGTAAGGCTGAGATTGAACAGTGACTTTATGTGAGGATTCAGTTCTTCTTGGAGCTCATGTAAGACGTAGCCTGGGACACCATCCAGTCCCATTGATGCTGTGTTTTTTGCTTTGGAGAGGGCAGCTCTCACCTGTGCATCTGTGATGTCAGGGAGGCTACACTCTGTTGGGATAGACATTTGCTCTTTTGGGGGGGGGAGTTTGCACTGAACCTGTCTGCCAGGATGTTGGCAATGTCTGTGGGTTCAGTGTATTTTTTGTCATTTTGCACTAATTCAGAGAATATGTGGGAGTTGCCACCCAGTTTCCTGACATAACTAAAGAAGGCCTTGTGATTATCTTTAGCGTCTTGTGCAATTTTTCTTTCAAAGCTGGCCTTAGATGATTTTATGAGGGATTAGTTTCTTGCTAGTACTGATCAGAGATGCCTTCCCTTTTTGGGATTTTGCTCTATCATGTAGTAGCTTCCTCCTTCTGTTGTATAGCTTATTTATGGCAGGGGGTCCACCAAACAGGTCTCCTGCCTTTGGAGGAGTGAGTCTTGGTTTTATTTGGGATAGCACTATCCATGCATTCCTGTAAGTGTCCATAGAATGCATTTGTAAAGCATTCTGCAGTTTGGGCTGTATTTTCCACTGGCCCGGGGGCTTTGAAAGATTCCACAGTCGGTTTTGAGAAGTGTGAAGTTTGTTTTTGAGAAGTTCTTCACCGCGGTTTTTTTGGTTGGGGTGGGGACAGGATATGGATGCCCAGTGAGATTCATTCATGGTCAGATCTTACCAATGAGGGGTATACCTCTGGTATGGAACATAGAGTCCCCATGTTGGTGATGATCAGGTCCAATATGTTTTCCCCTCTTGTGGGAGTGGTGACCAGTTGTTCCACAGCATTTGAGTTTATAAATTCTAGGAACCATTGGGCGAGGGTGTTAGGGCTTGTGTAGTGCTCCCAGTCTATGTTTGGGTAGTTGAAGTCACCCAATATAATGGTGTTTGGAGAGACCTTCATATTCTCCAGTGTTCTCAGGAAAGCTGAGTGGGGTTCCTGAGTTTGGGAGGGTGGTCTGTAGCAGGCTACAAACTGAAAGGCAATTTTGCCCACTGTTAGTTGCACATTGATGGTCTCCGATGTTTCGTGCAGTGCCACTAACCTGGAGGTGTGGGTATCTTTGATGAATATGGATACTTCCCCTCCTTTTGTGGTTCAGTCTGAGTTTTGGGGCCAAAAAGCATGGTATGAGGTATAACCTGGTAGGGCTGGGGTACTCTCAGGAGCCTTGAACCAGGTTTCTGTTACTGCACAGATATCGATATTCCCCATACTGAGGAGAGCCTAGAGTGTGTGCATCTTGAGGTTTCGACTTCTGGCATTGAGCAGCATTACTCTTAGTTTCTTTTTCCTTGTGTTGTCTATGGAGGCGGGTTTGTCTTTTGAGCCTTGCCTAAAAAAGGCACTATGGGTGTGGCAAGAGCCTTAGCCAGTATTTGAAAGCCCAGGGGTGACAGGTGCAAGCCATCCCTAGTGAAGCAATGTGGCTTGTCAAGCATGTCATCCCAGGCTGACAGACACTGGATCCCCTTTGAATGACACCAATACTTTAGCCAATTGTTAAAATTGATAATTTTGTCTTTATACTGTGGCATCATTCTTGGTGAGGGTAAGATACTACTCAAGGTCAGGGTCATACCAGCCTGGGTTACATGATCAGAGAGCTCCTCTATGTCTCTTTTCATGTAGTCCAGGGAGGTACGTCTCAGGTCATTCACACCAGCATGGACAATGACGGAGTCATATTTGTACTTGCTTTGGGGTGACCTGAGTGCTTGTGTTATGTGGTGTTTCCTGGCACCCGACAGGAAGCTTACAGTGACCTTCTCCTTGTTCAGCTTGGTGAGTGGGACGTCAGTGTGTCTGACAATAGAGTCACCTATTACAAGTGTATTAGGTGTGTTGTTTAGCCTTAAGGGCTGTGACTGTGTGGCACACTGACTTTGTGAACTATGTGATATGTGGGTATTGTTGTGGGGTAGCGGTTGCTTGGATGTCTGCTTTGGAGGTCTCTGCTGCTTGGGCAGATTTTTATTTAGAGCCTCCGAGTATGTTTTTGTGTGTTTATGTGTTTGGTTTGCTGTTGCGATAGGTCTATGTGAGACTGGATTTGTGGTGTGTGTGGTTACCTTCTCCTTCTGACTGACTGTGCCAGTACTGGGTTGAGAGAGATCAGCCTCCATTTTGGCTATATAGTTGCATCTCTCACATATATTTGAGATTGTTGGGAGGAGGAGAGGGTGGTCTGTGTACATAAGGCAGTTGTAACATTGCCTCAAGATTCCCAGATTCACCAGCTGGACTGGAGAGTAAACCCAAAACTGACTTTTGGACATGCCAGAGTACTATAAGGAACTACTTTATGACTGATCAAAAAGGACCAATAGGGAGTCAAGTACTTAAAGGGAGTATAAGAGGGTGTAGTGCTTTAGTTTATTAGTGCTTACTTATACGATTACTTATATGAGCAACTGCAGGGCTTTAGAACGAAAATAGAGTGCTTACTTTGAGATTTAGAACAGTTCTAAGAGAAAAAGTGAAGAGCAGACTTTGTGGAGCCGGGAATAGTTTAAACCCGTTTAACTGGGCACTGCCCGATGCTGCACTATGCGCAAAATTGTGCAAAACCACGCAAATGCGGGTTTTAAAGCAGGGAAACTGAAAGAGATAGGAATTGACCCAAAACAGCCAATAAGCTACTAGTTTCAGAGCTCCAGGGACAGATAGGCTGCTCAAAGCTCCCCACTCTCACTGGTGAACAGAGAAGCTTCCTCCAATCCAAGTAAGGATATGGGCAGCACAGGAAACTATACCACAGTCCGGAATTCAGCAAAACTAGAAATCTGGACTAATCTAGTTCAGCAAAAGCAGGAAAAGAGAATATTTTTTTTTTTTTTTTTGTTTGTTTTTTTCAGGAAACATCATAAAAACACACAGAAAACACTCTAAATGCTATAAACAGGCTAGCATACTTTAGTGTGTAGCCTACAACAGTTATACAATACAAAAACAACTTAAATTGATATAAAACAAGTGCAAAAACTGTAAAAAGCAGAAGGCAAATGCAATTTAAACTTTTTAAAGCACAGATCAGTTAGAAATTCACTTTTTAGGTGGGAAAAGAGAGTCAGAGCAAAAAAAAAAAAAAAAAAAAACAGAGAAAAAATACTTAAATCTGGAAAAGTCTCTCTTGGGTCTCTCTGTTGCCTGCATCACTCTGCAGGACACCACAAGGATCTGTGCAGAGTTGTATACTGGCGCAAAACCATGCAAATGTGAGTTTTAAAGCAGGGAAACTGAAGCAGATAGGAATTGACCCAAAACGGCCAATAAGCTACTAGTTTCAGGACTGAGACCACTCCTCCAGGGACAGATAGGCTGCTCAAAGATCCCCACTCTCACTGGTGAACAGAGAAGCTTCCTCCTATCCAAGTAAAGATATGGGCAGCACAGGAAACTATACCAGAGTCTGAAATTCAGCAAAACCTGAAATCTGGACTAATCTAGTTCAGCAAAGGCGGGAAAAGAGAATATTTTTTTGTTTTCTTTTTTTTTGTTTTTTTTCAGGAAACAGCAGAAAAGCACACAGAAAACACTGTAAATGCTTTAAATAGGCTAGCACACTTTAGTGTGTAGCCTACAACAGTTATACAATACAAAAATGACTTAAATTGATATAAAACAAGTGCAAAAACTGTAAAAACAGAAGACAAATGCAGTTTAAACTTTTTAAATCACAAATCAGTTAGAAATTCGCTTTTTAGGTGGGAAAAGGCAGTGGTTGCCTTCATTACAATGGTCCAAAGTGAGACATGAGATATGACTAATATGTGACTTCTCTGTGAGTGTGATTATAAACGAAAGGTCTGGCAATGTATATGATAACAGTATTAGAGTAGTGAAGAAGATGGTGCAGTTAATGATAGTATGTTATTATTTAAAGCCCTCTGACAAATTATTTTAAATGATATGCTATACACTAATATTAAACTTTACTGGATGGATATATATGTATACATAACCAAAAATAGAAGGATGGTTATGTTTTGCTTCAGAAACTTGTGAGGTGCTGCAATTTTAGTCTTACACAGCATAACTTATATAATATTTCTATAATTGGTAACCACTTGAGGGAATAGCTGAATAACAGTCACTAATAATCCAAAAGTGTTCGGCTAGGTTCACTCGGTCCCAATAAAGGTGGCTAACACTGAATCAAGACAAATGAGTGAGAAAAAAGTCACTCAAAACTAAAATAAAAAATATATATATTTTTTTAATAGTACATTCATTGAACATATGAAGTATATTTAAGGTTCCTGGATGTGGTGTGGCTGGGGCCTTACGAGCTCATTAGTGAATTCATTGACCATTTGAATCGTTCTACAGAATGTTGGAAATTTACATATGATATTTGGGACAATGAGGTCCACTACTTAGATGTCAGTATAAGGAAGGATTATATAAATAAGAGATATATATCACAAGTGTATAGGAAAACCTGTTTTTCCAGCTCATACTTACAATATGAAAGTGATCACCCCCTTATACAGAAGAGAAATATCCTAAAAAGACAGATGGTACAGGCTGCCCATATGACCTTATTAAGGGAAGACCTGGAAAAAAAACTGGAATACATTGTTTGGCTTTACCTGGATAGGGGATACCCTATAGAGGTCATAAATGGGTATAGGGATGAAATATTAACAGGTTGGGGGAATAAATATATTCCACTGTTGAACAATATTGGAGAGAATATGCAAAACACTGTTCCTCTGATTAGTAAGGAGAATAACAATATAACCTATATAGTTACTACTTTCAATGAGGATACAGGAAAGATTTGTCATATTATAAGAAAGTATTGGACCTTATTCAATGGGATGCTTAACAGGTTAAAGGTGTTTAACAACCCCTTGAAATGTAATTTTAAGAAGCATGCCAATGTGAAAGATTTATTGGAAAGAGGAACCATAGTGAAAGAAGTTGCTAGGGCAGGCACCTTCAGTTGTGGGAGGTGTCCCAATCTATTTTCTAGGTAATAATAAAGAGCCATGGCTATCTGTTCCACAATTTAGATGCCAAGTGAGTGAATATTATAATTGTCAAACCAAAAGAGTTATTTACATTGCATAGTTTACATTATGTTGGGCATTCTATGTGGGCAAGATGGAGCAGAGTCTAAAGCAGAGAATTTATGAGCACATATATCAGATCAGCAGAAAAAAAGGAAACTAATGCACTTTTTAGGCATGCATGAGATTTGTGAATGCAGATTTTAAAATGTGGATATTGTAAAAGGTTAAAGTACAAGGTGGGAGGTGATTGGCAAAATAGGTTAGAATTCAAAGAATTAATATGGCAGCTAAGACTGGATGCATGTGTATATGCAGGTCTGAATGACCATGTTTCTTTGACTCCAGCCCTTAAAATAATGGCAAACAACTATTAAGAGTTAAAGATTTAGATTGTCATAGTAAGAGAAATTGGTTTATATACAGAAATCTGTATATGTATATGTATATGTATATATATATATATATATATATATATATATATATATATATATATATACACATACACACACACACACACACACACACACACACACACACACACACACACACACGCACACACACACACACACATATATATATATATATATATATATATATATATATATACATGTGTGTGTGTGAAACAACTTCATGTTTTTATCAAAACTATTTAAAATGATTTAAATGTTTTAAACTGATTATTGGTTATTTTAAAGAGTTGGTGGTTTAACTTGATATTGAACTAATTTTTATGTGATAATGAATCAACCAATGATATGTGGGTGGGGATTTTATAAACATGAACAGGATGTGATGTAAATGATTCTGATAAAGTTTCTTGATTGGAAATGAAAGCACTAAATATTTTGGCATAAATTTGCTGTTTTTTTATTTTAGTTTTGAGTGACTTTTTTTCTCACTCATTTGCATTGATTCAGTGTTAGCTGCCTCTATTGGGACTGAGTGAAGCTAGCCGAATACTTTTGGATTACTTCTATAATTTGTAGCATTATTTTAATCGTGTCTCATGGGTGGAGCAGTGATAGATAGGGTTAAATGATCAACAACTGTCTGTTCTCTTAGTTATAGATTTGACAAAAGACAGTCCCATTGAAATATTATTTGTTTTAGTTAAAGTCTAAACAAAAATGCATATGTTTTGAGTCATAAAAGGAACGTGCTTAAATCATTCTGAAGTTAAAGGACAATGCTTAATATAGCTTTGATAATGTTAATATAAATATTTTATGCAGGTTTAAAATGTTATAGTTAGAGATTATTGTTATATTTTATGAGTAGTAGATTTGTTACCACATATTGAAGTTTGATTTTAAAAATAGTCACAAATTAGGAGTGTGTTTTATATATTGTTATATTATGTTGTTCAGTCTATAGGTAGAAGTGGTAGCAATAGACTAAGTTTTTGGTAGTATTATGATGATGGTGGTGAGTTGTTTGGATGACTACGTCATCAGTCTTGGAATATATTATTCCATGTACATATTCATATAATTGTTTTGCTATTTGTTTTGAACTTGTCCATAACAGAATTTGTTAAAATTTTAAAGTAGGTTTCTGATACTAAACATTAACATGTTTTTTATTTTGTTTCACTTTAAAGATGTCAGTATATAAATGCAGCTCAGTGAATATTGATGGTTTTAATAACCCAATTAAGAGAAGTAGTTTAATGAAATATTTAAAAGCAAAATAAAGCTGATATTGTTTTTTACAAGAAACTCATCTGCTAACAAAAGATTTAGATAGATTATTATTAAAAGAAAATTCAGTTCTTGTAGTGTCTCATTTTAGTTCAAAAAGGAGAGGCGCTCTTATATTCTTGAAGAATTCAATGATAATGCCCAAGATGATTGATATTTATTGTGATAAAAATGGCATGCTAAGTTTGTTAGCAGTTGAAATTAATAGAAAGTAATACATGTTTGTTAATGTTTATTGGATTCATGGAACTGGAACTTACTGGGCTAAAAAATATTTAGATATTATAACCTTATATTTAAAAGGATAAATTTTATTGGTAGGGGATTTTAATTGCATCTTACCAGAAAAAGACTACTAAAGATAAAAAACTTAAAATATCTGCAGCAGCTAAAAACTTACTTCACCTTTTAAATTTGATGAATTTAAAGGGGTCTACTTCAATTGATCGAAAGACCATTTGACCTAAACCCATTTGATCGAAATTTAATTTGATCGAAAACCAGTATTCAACGCATAAAATTGGGATTTGTCCCCCTCCCCCAATGTTGTGCGACCCTGGAGTTGGTATATATTGTTAGAGGGGTGGGGTTCATTGATAAAGTACTAATAATTTATTTTCCTTTGACTGATCACAATGCTATAACATTTAATATCTATTTGAACCCTAGTGATTTTCTTTTAAGTCAGAGAATTCCTGTATATATTACTAAAAATTAAAGGATTTAAGGAATGTTTTTTAATGAATTAAACTTTGTTTATGGAGACTAATAATAATGATGAATTTGCAGATGTTATCTTGTGGGATACATTAAAAGCTTATTTATTTGGTAGAGTTAAGACTTGATATCTTTATTAAAGAAAGGAGTGAGACAGAGAGTTAAATATTTTACAAGAAAATATTGATAAATTAAATTCAAAACCTAATGATAAGATTGCAAATTCTGAATTGGAAACTTTAAATCAGAAATATTTAAAAATACTACATAATAAAATTTCAATAAATATAAAAAAACTTAAACTACAATTATATTCTATTAACCCCAATATATGGATAGTTTAGCTATTAGATCAAAAAGATTAAGTAATGTAAATCATATTAAAGAGATTACATGTAAAGTTAATAATAAATTAAAAAAAGCAACTGATTTAAAAAACATACCTGAAAAGTTTAGAAAACATTATGATTAAATTAATATCTGTAAGACAAACTTAGATAATAGGGATTTGACTGTTAACTTTCTAAAGGAAAATATAACGTTTAGGTTAACTAAAGAGCAAAATCTAAAGTTAGATGAATCATTCATTTTCAGAGAATTAAAATAAATTAAAAACCTAAAAACTAATAAGGACACAGGGTTGGATGGTATAACACCTGACTTATACAAGATGATACCTGATAACATACTAAAAATGTTGTTAAATGCTTGTAAAGAAATTAGAAATTCATCACATGTTATTCCCTCTTTGAGATTTTCATTGATTTCACCTATTCTGAAACAAGATAATGATCCAAAATGATGTTCCTCTTATCACCCCAGTTCTCTTTTAGACATTGGCTATACATTTTTTATGTCTATACTAGTGAAAAGATCAAATCTTATGAGCTCAACCTTAATTGAAGATGATTAAACTGGTTTTATTTTAAATAGAAGAGCATGTGATAACATTATAAATTATTTCCTTTAATTGATGTTGCTAATAAAACTAAGAAAGAACTTTCAATTATTAGCTTGGACTTAGATAATGCTTTTGATTCTATCAATTGGTCTTATTTATTTAAAGTGCACAAGGAATTTAATTTCTCATTAGACTTTATAGATGTAATAATAAAATTATATAAAACTCATTATGTTTGTCAAAATAGGATCCTTTTTATCTAATTCCTTCAAAATACTAAAGGGCGCAAAACAAAATGTCTGTTATCTCCTTTGTTGTTTGCTTTGTCAATAGAACTCTTTGTGAGTTTTATTACAACCAATGCAAAAAATTAAAAGGTGTTCTATAAGTTATAGTTATACTTCTAAAATTCAGTAATTTGCTGATGACATATTATTGACTATGGTGACATTGAATCATCATTAGAACATAGTCTTAATTAAATATAGTACTTTGAGAGGAGTTCATGTTTAAATTTTAATAAAACAAAACAGAAACTGATTGTTAATAAAAAATATGTTTAACAAATACAAGGAATTTAATTGGGAGAATTATAACTCTAATTGATAGAGTACAGTTAAATTAACTAAGTAAATTATAAAAATGCAACCGATACATTATTAAAACCAATTAATAATTGGAATAAATTTTTTCAGTGGAAGAGAGACTTACTTTGATTAAGATGACAATCCTACCAACAATTTTATTTTATATACAATCATTGATTTTACTTCCATCCAAAAATATCCTTTATTATTTAAATGTTATCCTAATTACATTTTTGTGGCATCCTCAAAAATCAAGAGCAGTGTTGGATTGGCATATTAGAACTTGGGAGGATGGTGGTTTTGGTTTTCAAAATATTGAAATATATGCTAAATCTACCATTATAAATATAGTAAGTTATTGGCTAAACTTATTTTATATTGCAAACTGAAAACTATTACATGAAGTAATTATAGTATCTAATTATAAACTTGAAATAAATACAAATTTACAATCTAGTCTTATTAGAACATATGAGTCCTAAAATATTTTTGTATAAATAGTAGAAAAGTTTAATCTCTATCCATTTTGCTAACTATATTATGACTACTTTCAGGAAAGTTATGGGAACTAATCTTTTGGTGAAGGAATTGTTAATTTAAATTTTTCCTATAGCTTTTACTAATGGATGTTTGGAATAATTTAACTTAAGTAAAATACTGGAATTGAAAGAAATTGAACTAAATGTTTGGTATTGATTCTTGGATGGTTCTAATGTATGTACATTCAGCTGAATACCTTTTGGCCACATATAATATAAACAGAATTACTAAACAAAAGTTAATGCTGAAGGTTTTTTTCAAATATAAAGAAAAATATCTTTAAAATCAATAGGCAAAACTACTTCATCACTTCAATGGAAAATTTTTATTTGGAAATTCTTAAAAAAGAAGCATTTGAACTCCTCATAACATTGCCTTAAGTGAAGATGTGATGAAATTCTGAATGCAAATTGGTTTCATGTGGTTATAGAATGTAAAATGGCTGTTTCATTTTAGTTAGAGTTCAGAAATTTTGCTAAAGTACTATAGTCATACAATTGGAATGTTACAAATTCTTTGATTTATTTAATGCCTCAATTCCAGATTCCATACCTAAGACACAAGCACCTCTACATTGCTCCATTTTGGCTATTGCAAGAAAAATTATTACAAAAAAATTGGAAAATAAAAACATCCTTTCTTTCACTGAATTTGCTTGCTTAGCAAAGACTATATGCAATAAACAATTGCAAACTGTTTATATGAGAACATCAAATGTTACACATCAATACATATTGTGGGAAAAACTTAAAGATCTATTAGAAAAGTATTAATGGTTTTGTTTAATATAAATTGTGTTATGCATTCTGTATATATTTTTTGTTACATTTTATCTGTTGTATCTTGTATATATCTTTTTATAGGTTTAAAACTGAATAAAAAGTTAAAAAATAAATGGGTATCTAGAAATTCACCTCAGGAGTCAATGTACTGACATCTACTTGTGCTTGAACTACCACTGTCTTGAGATCTTGTTTCTGCATAGTGATCCCAACACCAAACATTATAAAATAATATAGCCTTACTAGAACCAAACTCTAACCCTAGAACGTTTACCCAGTTCTCAACCTGAGACCTCACTGTCTTTACCCTAATCTTCACTCACCCTCTTTAAACCTCAACTTTCCCATCACTCCCTAAACCTAAAACTCCAGCCCACTGCCTAAACCTAAATTTCTTGATCACTCCTAAGCCTAAAACTCCACTCCCACTTTGCAAACAAAAACCTTCCTTCCTACTTCATAAGTCTAAAATTCCTGTCCTAGTCTCTAACCTTATAACTCCATCTCACTTCTGAAACCTAAAACCCTCCTCCTGCTCCCTAACTCCAAAGTCCTCCTCCTACTTCCTTAGCCTAAAATGTCCACTCCCTCAGCTGTTTGCCTGAACATGAGTAGCCTACATGAGTTGCAATGCACTCAAGTCCCTGGTTTTGAAACATTCTTTTTTGTTCCCTTGAAACTCAAGCAAGCACCTGTAATGTTAATTACTTTCCCATGCCATTCCATGGCAACTGTTATATTTAATCCAGCAAAAGGATTACTTCATTCTACAACTTACCTTACAACTGTGAGGTTCATAAGTAACAGCAAAGCTATACTAGCTTTGTTATTCTCTCGTTCTTACATTTGAACAAGGGCGATCATGGTGGAGATTCAATAAAGCCCACCTGATAATTTTGACTACATGCTGCGTACACAGCTGCAAACATTTTTAGATTCAGTAAACTCTGTGTTGCAGTGTGCACATGCGAATTATACCATAAGTAGCTGAATTGTATGCTAATGAAGGAAATCAACAGAGTAGAGAGATTCAACAAGCTGTAAAGTAACCATGAAGACTCTGTGCTCGTGTTGGCCATGTATGTCAAAGTTTACAGAACACAACCACACAAAGGAGTCTACATGGACACTAGAGCAAGCACTTATCCATACATTTGTACAGAACAGACCCTAATATGTAACCTCATACACATTATGACATTCCCAGATATGTTGGTTGCTAGAAACTCATTTTAAAAATAGCAATGATTCTTTATTAACTGCCATGACATAAATGTTGTTATGCACCCCTACCCCAAATGAACAGTGTAATCATAACTAATGTAGACAGCTAAAAGTGTAAACCCCATGAAATATAGAATGCCAAACCTTAATTCCTCTGTGCAGATATATAAACCTAACTAATACCCTCCCTTTACTAAACAACATTGGGCTCCCCTTCAGTTTTCCTGCCTACACAGTTACCAACTGCATAGATTCAGGGTTGCCATCACAGTGAAGATGCAAATGAGGTCAAAACTCAATAGAATTGCTGAATCCCAAAAACTTGTAATTGTGCAGGGTTGTTCACTTCATGTAGGCACTTCCACAGTGTTTGTGTTGAATGCATGGAAACAGTGAATGATGACATCAGGGTGTGTGTCAGGTTACAATTACACAGGTGTCCATGTACATCTGTGAAGTGTAAACATTCATATAAGCAGTGTACAATTCACAAGTTCCGTGTCATCCTCTTTATTGTTTGTTAAAATGTATCTTATCTATCTGCATTACATTTAAGTTTATCTTTGTGCAATGTGGCACTTAGCACAACCACGGGAAATGGAGGAATGAATTGCAGGTTTCTTGATGCATGTCACATAACTATTCCTGAGGCAGCATGTGAATGTGTAGGCCTAGAGTATAAAAGGTTCTGGGTTCTACTACAGGGTCTGTAACCTTCCCTCTACTTTTTGAACTGCATGTTTGAGTGATATAACAAGCACAGACAAAAGTAATAAGTTCCCTTGTGTTCACCTTATTTCAATATCTGTGCGGTCAGTGGAATGTTGTTGTGTATCGTGCACCTATAGGCACTAACAGAGTTGCTATATTCAGTAAAGTAGCAGATGTTTTTCATTGCTGCAAATTATGCATAAGTAGGTGATTTCAGTTCAGTGGAGTTATTCAACACTCTGTAAAGCATCCATGTAGCCTACATTCTGTTTTTTTCCTGCATACTTCCATCCCATGGGAGTAGACACAAGAAACTTTTAGGCCTGAAATAAAATTGTCTCAACTGCTGCATTTGGAAGGTAAGACCTGAACCTAGAATGTATTCTGTAATAATATTATGGCATATCCTTGAATATCTTAACTGTGTGCAGTAATGAAGTAAATAGTGGTGGATTTCTCCAGAAAGTACCTTAACATGTGACAGCAGACACTTATTTTACTCATATGTGCCCATTACTAAGGTTTTCTTTCTTATTTCTCTCCATTTAAATTGCTCTTTTTCTGTGATATGGCTCATAGTACAAATAGTGTAAGCAGGTAATGGCTGTCCCCGGGATTCATGAACGAAAATTTTCCTGCAGAAACAGTGCAGGCACTCCTGCACAGAAAATGCCTGCCTCGCGATCCAGACATGTGCCGTTTTGACATGCATGAGCACTCTAACACTGTTCCTGCATGAAAACTCTGCAGGATGCTAATCACCTCATTTGCTGGTGAAAACCATGTAAATGAGGTGAATTAGTGATGCCAGGTCTCTGTGCAGGAACAGTGTTAGTTGCAGAAATGTATTCGGTTACTAACCGAATACATTTCTGCAAAAACACAACAGAGGCATGTCAGCTCTCAATAAAGCATGTATTAGAGTGGTTATGCATGCCAATGGCCAAATATGTGGCCATTGGCATGGAAAACTGCACCCTATGAATAAAAATTAAGCTTATATTTCTGTTGGCCAATCTCGGCCATTGAATGTATGGGAAATGGTATGCAAATGGAAGGGGGCAGAAAAAAAAAAAGGGGGGAGGACATAAATATTATGGAAATCTGCATTCTGCCATTATAGTCAATGGCATGCAGAAAGTAAACAATGTCAGGGAGCATTAGTTGCTAAGGGGGAAGGCTCATTTGTAGTGCAGTAACTAAGGATTAAGGCAATGGGGTATGTCAATAAGGGGACTTATACTGAATCACAAATTTCTTCTAAGTGTCACACTGCACCTAATTGTGTAGGTGCTCTAACACAATCGTGTAGGCAGGAGGAGCAAGTAACATGAAAAGGGTGTGTGTCATGCTTGCTGTAAGCACATTGGAGCTCTTTTGCCTGGGTTTCTGCTTAGCTAAGCAAATCTAAGCAAGGGTGTGTGTCTGAGGCTATATAGTCTCAGTCCATGAACTGAGGAGCATGTTCACATCCAGGGGAGGATCATTTCTTGCTGTTTACACTAACTAGGGGCTGAAACAGGAAGGATATAGGAAAAGCAAAAGGAAGTAGCAGAACAAGGGAAATGCAGCACAAATCAGCAATATGGGAGTCTGCAACCCACAATGGGCCATTGAAAACACTCAAGAATACATCTGGCAGGTGGCTGCATAAATGAAAATGGGAGGAGATGGAAGGAAAATTCAATTAAAAAAAAGGGCAACAGCAGAATAAAGGCAATCATGCACAAATTACCACTAATGCCTCTAACACTCACAGTGGCCAAAGCAAAGCCATTAGTAATATAGCCGGCAGCTGGAATGTATAATACTCAGCCAATCACACAGGCAGCATCAGCAGCACAGCAGTACAAAGTATGGAAACACCTTACAGTCTGTTTTTTTCCACAAATTCTGCACCAGTGGTATATACATGTGGGGGATTTTAACTTGAAAAATGTTAGGGGCTGCCATTGCCTTGATCCATTAGTATGTGCAAGGGGCTGATGGCAGAACGGAGGATAATGCTGACAACTCCCACAGACCAGGGAGGAGGAGAAGAGTGTTCAGACCCAGGGTAACCTACCAGGGGCTACATGATCTGGAAATAGTAGAGCACTACAGGGTGGACAGAGACATACTTTAGCAAATCACTGAGCTGTGCTGGCCTCAACTCAGAGCTAGAACCAACAGAGGGGATTCCATCCCAGTGGATACCAAGGCATGTGTAGCCTTAAGAATTCTAGCTACAGATACTTTCCAAAGACCTGCTGTGGACATCAGGGGTGTCTCACAGGTATCTGCATCCAGGGTACTCCACCAGTTCCTGGATGCCATGCTACCACATGCTGGTGAGCACATTCACCTCCCCAACACCCGTGAGGAGACGGCCAGAAATATGCATCTGTTCCACTGTGTAGCAGAATACCCAGAGGTACTTGGTGCCATAGACAGCATGCACATCCACAACAAAGCACCACCCGGTGAACAGGGTAGGGTCTACATAAAGCACAAGGGATACCCCTCCATCAACTGCCAGGTCATGTGCAATGCTGAGGGCATTATCATAAATGTATATGCTTGCAGCCGTGGAAGCTATCATGACTCCCACATCTGGCATTTTTCACAGCTGTACCAGGCATTTGCTGGTGGGGGCATCCCATATGGCCATCTGGTGGGGGATGCTGGCTATGCACTGTAGCCATGGATGATGACACCCATCAGAAATGCACACACACCCACACAAGAACACCATAATGAGGCATACACACACAAACCAGGATCATTATAGGGCATGTGTCTGGGATGATTAACTTACGGTTCTGATGCCTTGACATATCTGGTGGAGCCTTGCAGTACTCTCCAGCCACATGTGCACACATGTTCATAGTGTGTGCCATACTATACAATATGATCCTGTGGAAACAACTGCAGCAGGAAGAGCACGGGAAGGTCCATACAACCTACCACCATTGCCAAGCTCCCCACAGTTACAGATGGAGTCACAGGAGGAGGCCCCTGAGCCTGCTCTCATAGGCAGATGGAGGCATGTCCATTATGCTCACACCTTGGCAAAGAGGCAACGCACCGACACTATAGGGACCCCAGGGACTGATACCTCTCTCTGACACACACACAGTAAAATGGATAACATACACATCACATTACCTGCAACTTACCATATATAGGCAGTGTACTGTGTGCATCCAACATAGGTGGCGATCAAGCACCATCCTCACAACTGCTGCAAGCACAAGGTAAGTCAGTCTCCCTAACAATAAATGAATGGAATAGTATGTTCTGATAACATATCTATGGTAATGCTGCATGCATGCAAGGGAATGGGGTGGCCTACTGGGATAGCAGCACACAACTGACAGCTATGTTGGACACCAGGAAATGACTGGCCAAAACTAGCCTTCCACTATGCAATAGTACCCAAGGTGGCAAATCTCAATGCATTATTTGTGTGGGGACAACGTATTGGGGGGTCATAGGTCACAGGCATGGATGTCAGGGTAGGGGGGTCCCATAACCACCTCTCACACCCACACAGTAAGTCAGGTGTAGAAAACATTAGAAATGTCTGGTAAAGGCACACAAATGGTGGCAATGTTGAATTAACCCCCTACAGACTCACACAGTGATAGCACAGCAGGAACTGCAGTTGCAGTAAGGCTATGAATGATAAGAAGTCTAAAACTCAAATGTATGCCAGTACAATCTGACGGGCTCTTTACTGTTATACCACCAGTCCCCAAGATAGGGCATTATAGTATGGTAAATGGCACCAAAATGTAAAGCAAATATCAGCACAGTCTGTGCAGATGTCTACAGTTGACAGGTGTAGTCCCCCCATATACCCACACAAATGCAGTAACATATGTTTGCATTGAAATAGCAGCATAGCACACATTGGCACGGCTGCACCAATACACATGAAAACATGTTGCCTGTCTACAATATGCAGGGGTCAATGAGCTATGTGTATGTGTGGTTAATACTGTCTGAATATGGCCAGCACGTTCTCCTGGCAGTCATCTTGTACTCCCCTAGGGTCTATATCACATTGCTGAACTCTTAAAAGTTCAAACGTCATATGGTCAAAACCATATCATCAAACTTTTAAAAGTTAAAATGTTTCAATGGAGATCTCTGTACAGTGCGGAATAGGAATATTTCCCTTTTCTACACTTTAGTGCAATCTTG
Organism: Protopterus annectens; assembly: GCF_019279795.1. NCBI lineage: Eukaryota > Metazoa > Chordata > Ceratodontiformes > Protopteridae > Protopterus > Protopterus annectens. Next base: position 1,541,754,440 of record NC_056735.1, read on the forward strand.
GGGTTGGTATGTGTAAAGAGCAGGGGGTGTAGGGGTGCACTCCCTACATAGGGGGTGCAGGGGGTTTTGGCCCACCTGCTTAACCTGTTCAGGTAGGTTTTTTCTTTGTTTTTTTTTTTTTATCACATTTTCGAATTTTTAAAAGTTCGAACATATGGTGTCGACCATATGACAGTTGAACTTTTAAAAGTTTGATTATGTAATATAGACACCTGCCCAAATACAATGCTGCCTTTGACAGGGCCATGTGCAGATAACTCTGGTGCCAACTGTTATGTATGTCATTTCCAACCACTGCTCTGCCACTGACATACCTGGAAGTCACAGTGCTATGTGGAATATATGGGTCTATATTACATTATTGAAGTTTCAGAACTTCGAATCTGATATGGTGACACAACATAATTGAAGTCTTGAAACATTGAAAATGCAATAAAACACAACAACCTACAAAAACAAACCATTTAAACACTTTAAGCAGAGGGGGGCAAGCCCCCATGCACCCCCATGTGGGGGCATGCACCCCCCCAAACCACCTGCTACTTAAATATGCCAACTCCAAGATTACACTACAGTGCAGAAAAGGGAAATCTTCCCTTTCCGCACTGTATGGAGATACCATTAAAAGATTCCAAGTGTCAAGATTTCACTCATATGGTGTCGACTATATCAGATTCGAAGCTTTGAAACTTCAATCTTCTGATATAGTCCCGGAATATAATACACATATTAGTGACACCTTGACAGATGTGTAGCAGAGGTGCCAGGACTTTTGTGAATATAAGTGCTTTGTGGTACTGTTGCCAGTGGTCATTCTTAATAATCCTGTTTTATTATGTTTGTTCTTACAAATAATGGACATGTCTGCACAATTGAATGCACTCTGTACCCACACCCATAACTCCCACCTCTGACAGCAAGATGACTGGACAAGGGCAGAAATAACAGTGGAACAAAGGCACAATGATAGGCTTGTGTTGTAAATATCACCCTTACATACTAAGAAAGTTGGTAGGGTGAGGGATTTGCAGTAGTGGGAATGGTCTGAAGGTTATGTATTCTGAAACAATAATGTCTGTATTATTTTGTAACATCACAATTCAATTATATGTAACTAACTTGCCATAAAAACACATGTGTATGTAGAAAGGATGAAACCTCTAGCAAAACACCTGGACAACCTGCCAAAAATGTACAGGTCAGAGGTATGCACACACAAGGATATGACATCTCAGGTTAGAAAGATAACACACAAGCAGGAGATCTGCAGCCAGTATATTACCAGGTTGCTGGACTGTTTATACAGCTGTGTGTCATTACTACACTGCCTGTAGCCACACCTCAAAAATGGCCCTGTTGGGTAAGAATTTACATATCTGCCCTCATAATATTGGTCTATTCATCATACAACTAGTATTCCTCTGGTAAAGCACAGTGATGATCTGAGGATGTCTGGCATTAGGTAATGACATAATACACTGCAGTGTCAGATTACAGATATGTCAGAAAATGTCTGTTAAACCAAGCAAGTATCCTGAGGAAACTCCTGTGGAGGGATGGCTGCAGCACACAAAACCCTGAACTGGAGTACACCTCTCTCTGGAATGGAGTTCCACCCTAAGGCTAGAAGGTCACACTGGGCATGCTCCTACACTTAGAGAATCACATGACATGCTGGAAACCACATCGGACTATATGACTCTATTGTGTATATATGTCTGTGCATACAAACAACTATGTACACCTCAACTGTCCCCACACACACACACACCAGACAGGATTACCCTCAGCTAGCTGTAAGTGGCCCAGCCCATATGTGATATATCTGCATATGTTGCATCAGATACACACACACATATATATGGGCAACAGATAACATATGACAAGCATACACACGCATAGGTGTGGGGAACTGAGAGACAGACAGGGATATAGAGAGAGAGAGAGAATGAGAGAGACACAGGGGGACACAGACACAGTGATTCACACACATGGATACCTTGAATGGCATACAGTGATGTCCTGCTGTGGGTAGTGGCATCCCAGTTGTAAACATTTGCATGTGCCAGCATAAAAGGTGCACCCCATTGTGTAATAGTACTGAGGTTGAGTTTATAATATCAGATAACCTGCGTGTGTGTGTGTCTGTGTGTCTGTGTGTGTGTGTGTGTGTGTGTGTGTGTGTGTGTGTGTGTGTGTGTGTGTGTGTGTGTGTGTGTGTGTGTGTGTCTGTCTGTGTGTGTATGTGTGTGTGTAAGAACAAGTATTTTGCTAAGTGTCATACCCACTGGCCTACTTTATCAAACCTGCTGATGACATTCCCTTTATCAGCACCTTTGGCCAGTTGTCAGCCTGGCAATCTCTGTAGCGTGTGCGGTAATGGTGTAACACTATAATACAAAGAACTAGATAGGCAGAGATTCTACTCTCAGATATGGTAAATGTGCGTGTGGGCTATATGTGTGTGTAAGTGTGTATGTTTGCAGGAAGAAGAATTTTGATAAGTTACCACCCACTGTCCTACTTTATCAGTGATGTCGATGTCATCCCCTTATAGTTACATAGGTGTGTACTAGGCTAGTTGCCTTGGAACAAGGCTAGTCCATAGACATGCCCTGCCATTGAGCCACCTGACATTAGTTCCCAGTGCCCCCATCAATTAGCACCAATGGATTGATCCCTGGGGTGAACTTTCCATTACTCATTCACTCATCAAGATCTCTCTGGAACAGGGTCATCTAGGTGCTTTGTTTGACATGTATGGGAAGTCTGTTCCAGGGCATTTGCAGTCTCTGAGTGAAGAACCTGTCCCCCCAGCATGTTGTGTTGATTGTGTTAATGAGATTGAGGTAACTGCAGTGTGTGGTGCAGAGAGATTGGGATGTGTTTAGATGTACCATTTGTAAAAGAGCTGGGTCAGACATGGCTTTGCAAGTCAAGCAGAGATCACCTGTGATATGAGACAGAGAATAGATGGAGTCGTTTGAGTCTGTCTAGTTAGGACATGTGTTGAATGACTAGGATCCTCATTGTGAGGTACGTCTGTGACATCTCCAGCTATTGGAGGTGTCTACTGAGGTACATGCCAAATGGGCCATTATACTTGATGATTAGTCCAATGAGGGAAGAGTACATAGAGATGATGACGTCTTTCTTCCTGGATGCAAAACCCTTGGTAATGACATGTGCCACACAGAAGGATTTTCTGACCACAGTGGGAATGTGGTGGTTAAAGGAGAGGTTGCTGTCAACCTGTGTCCCCAGATCTCTAATAACACCTACAGTGTTCTGTGGACTCCCATCAATGTGGTACTTAGTGAGAACTGAGATTTTACCAAAGGGGCTGATGATGCATTTTGTGGTGTTAAGCTTCAGGCTATGGTTTCCACACCAGTCAGTGGTCTCAGTGAGGCCTTTCTGGAGGATGTCTGCATCACTTGTGGAGTTCATGATGGTTCCCAGCTTGCAGTTGTCAGTGAACTTGGTCAGCCAGAGTTCCTTTGTGTTGAGTTGGACTCCTGAGAAGTGGATGCTGAACAGGAGAGTTCCCAGGACTGATTCCTGTGGGACTCCACTCATGACTGGCTGGCAGTCTGACTTGGAGCTGACTACTTTCACACTGTGTGTTCTATCTGTGAGCTGATTTGCAACCCCCCTAGTGATATACAGGTTAATGGCTATTTTGGTGTGTTCATCTCTAATTCCTGACTGATGAATTGTATCAAGAGCCTTGGCCAGATTGATGTAGGCTGTATGCAGTGCCTTACTGTCATACACAACCCTGGTGAGTGGCTAAAAGAAGCCAAACAGGTTGAGCAGGCATGATCGCCCTTTCTCAAAGCCAAACTGTGTGGAATCCAGGGTTAGGAGATCACCTATATGTTTTTCAATCAGGTCCCTGCTGATGCACTCCATAGCTGTACATATCAGATACATAAGGTTAATGGACTGATAATTCCTAGAGTCTGTATTTTCCACACCTTTATGTTGAGGGATGACTATAGCAGTGTTTCATTTAGGAAGCACAAATCTTGAGGTGAGGCTGTGACTGAACAGAGCACACAGATGTGGTGCCAGGTTTCACTGTAGTTCATGTAGGACACAGCTTGGGATTATTTGGGGTCCCATGGAAACAATATTATTGCCTGTGGACAATGCAGTATAACCTGGGTGGAGTTCTTCTGGGTGCCTGGCATTACTCTGCCATTCTGACTGTTTCCCTTGGGGGGAGGGGTAAAGCTGGCACTGAATGTGTTGGCAAGAATGTTGGCAATATCTGTTGGCACAGTATAGGAGATAGCATTGTGCAGTACCTCAGAGAACATCTGGGTATTGGTGTGGAGGTTCTTGATATAACTATCAAAGGATTTGTGATTGTTGTCAGTGTCTGCTGCAATTCTGCCATCATAGGCAATTTTAGATAATTCCATGAGGGATCTCAAGTTGTTGGTGAGGCCAATAAGGGTGTTTTACCACTCTTGGGACTCCACATTTTTTGCAACAGTTTCTTCCTTTTGTTGTACTGATTATTAATGGCAGGGGACCACTAGATTGGCCTCCAGTGTTTGGAGGTGAGTGTCATGGTTCTGTTGAGTATGGCTAGCTCCATGCATTGATGTATGTCTTTGTACAATGCATTTGTGCATGATTCGACAGTCATGGATGTATTTTCCATTGGCATGGGTGCTGTGAAGTTAGCTACCTCTGATCTTATGAGTCCAAAATCAGCTTTGGAGAAGCTGTTCAAGGTGGTTTGAGATGTGGATTTCCATGGTGATTAGTCTATGTTGGATCTGACCAGTTAGCGATTGACGACGGTGCCATATGTTAGTAATCAACACAGGTCAAGAATTCTGCTTCCTCTACTGGCTGTCAGAATGAGCTGGTCCAGGCCATTGGAACTGATGTATTCCAGGAAGCATTGGGCCGGTGTATTGGTGCATGAGTATTTATCCCACTTGAAGGAGGGGGAGTTGAACTCTCCTAGTATGTGAGTGTTTAGTTGGACCTTGATAGATTCCAGGGTGTTGAGGAATGTGGATTGAGAGTCTAGGTAGATGGATGTGGACTTATAGCTGGCTATGACCTGGATTGCACTCTTGCCCAGTGTCAGTTGTACCTGATGTATCTCAGATGCATTATACTGGGATGCTACTCTGGATGTGTGCATATCCATTATCAATATGGAGACAGCACCACCTTTGATGGCATGGCCCATGTTTTGGGGCTGACAGGTGTGGAATGAGTTGTAGGCTGGTTGTGCAGGGGTGCTGTCTGCTGCTGTAAAGCAGGTCTCTGCTACAGCACAAATGTCAATGTTCACCATTTTGAGTAGTGCTGTGAGTGGCTGTATCTTGAGATGTAGATGTCTAGTGTTGAGCAACTTGACCCTTAGATTGCATATATGTGTAGGTTTTATGGTGGTAATTTGATTTGGAACACTGCCAAAAAAGCCACTATGGGGTGGCAAGACATTTATCCAGTACCTGGAAACCCAGGAGTGACAAATGCAGGCCATCTGTGGCAAGCCATCTCAATCTGTCAATCTTCCCATCCCAAGCAGACAGATACTGGATCACATGAGAGTGACACCAGGCACATAAGCCAATTGTTGAAGTCAATCATTTGTTGTTTGTACTGTGGTATCATTCAGGGTGACAATAGTATACTGCTCAGGGTTACTGCCATACCTGCTTGGCCCACATAATCTGAGAGCTCCACCATGTCTCTTCTCATATAGTCCATGAATGTGCATCTCAGGTCATCCACACACACACACATGGGGAATGACAGAGTGATACATGTAGATGTTGTGGAGTGATCTGACTAGGTGTGTTATGTGTTGGATTCTGGAACCTGACAGAAATCTGAGTGTTACCTCCTATGTTCAAACTAGTGAGTGGGACATCTGTGTGCCTCACAATTTGGTCACCTATGATTACTGTATCAGACAAGGTGGCTAGCTTTTGGGGCTTAGGTTGAGGAGCACACTATGTAGGTGAGATATGTGCCCTGTGGTTTGTGCTGTGTTGTAGTGGTTGAGTGGGTGTCTATCTTGGTGGTCTCCACTGTTTGGTTAAATGTCTATAGAGTGCCACTGTGAAGGTGGGTGTGTGGTTATTGTCTGTATGTCAGAGCTGTGATAATGTGTGTTCTGGAGGGGTATGTGTCCCATGTGGTGTGTTGCAGGTGTTCACCTCTTTTTTGTTTTTTGTCTTGACCAGCTAGTCTAGTCTTCACTGGAAATTGCATATCTTCCAATTTGGTGATATAGGGGTATCTCTCACAAGTCTGAGTGCTTTGCGTTTAGAGGAGAGGATTGTCTGCGTACATGAGGCAGTTGCAATAGTGCCTCAGTATGCCCAAGTGCACTAGGTTAATGGGCACATTTTGTGAGGAATGACTACTGCTGATGGTTCTCAGGTATGCTAGATTACTTGATAAATAAACATGTTGAAATGCAAAGCTATTAGGCTATTTGAAGTGCAGGAAAGAAAGAACTGGCAAGATCTAAGGGAAAAACTGAAGGCAGACTTTCTGGCAACTGTAAAAGTTTACCTCAGCTGTGCAGTTATCAGCACCTTTGACCAGTTGTCAGCCCAGTAAGCTCGGTAGTGTGTGCAATAACTGCATAATACTATAGTACAAATAACTAGATAGGCAGGGGTTTTAGTCTCAATACCAGCAAGTGTGTGTGTGTGTGTGTGTGTGTGTGTGTGTGTGTGTGGGTGTGTGTGTGTGTGTGTGTATGTGTGTGTGTGTGTGTGTGTGTGTGTGAGAGAGAGAGAGAGAGAGAGAGAGAATCATACACTGTCTGGGTTATACCATTTTGATTTGTGTACCACCCTGTAAATGTCTCATCACCGTACTTTACTAGGCCTGCTGATGTCATTCACCTTAAAAGTACCTCGGGAGTAGGAGAAATCATGCTAGCTCCGTAGTGCATCTGATAACTGCATAACACTATAGTAGAAATAACTATATAGGTATGGGTTCTAATCTCAATACTGCTGACTATTTGTGTGTGTGAATCATATACTGTGGTGGTTATACCATTTTGATTTGTGTGCCACCTTGTAAACATCCCATCACCCTACTTTACTAGGCCTGCTGATGTCATTCACCTTAGAAGTACTTTGGAGCTAAGCAAAACTATATAAGCTCCATGACACATCTGATAACTAAGATTACAGTAGAAATAAGTAGGGGTTCTCATCTCAATGCTGGCAACTGTTTGTCTGTATGAGAATCATATACTGTGTGGGTTATACCATTTTGATTTGTGTACCACCCTGTAAACGTCCCATCACTTTACTTTACTAGGCCTGCTGATGTCATTCACCTTAGAAGTACCTTGGGACTAAAAAAAAAATCATGCAATCTCCATGCACATCTGATAACTGCATAACACTATAGTAGATATAACTAGATATGTAGGGGCTCTAATCTCACTACTGGTAACTATGTGTGTCTTTGGGTGAAAATTATATCATATTTGGCTGATACCATTTTGCTTAGTGTACCATCCATGCCTGTTTTACCACCTCCCAATGGCATTAGTTTATATAGCATGGCAACAGCATCTGTCTTGCATGCAGCACATTAAATCATTGTGCAGACCATACCAATTCTCTGTACAGATGTTTATGGAATATCCAGATGTTTAGGTTCATAGGTGTGTACTAGGCTAATGGCCCTGGAGCCTTTACTAGCCTAGCCCACAGAATACTTTGGCATCGTGCCACCCAATGTTAGTTTCCAGTGGCTCTGGAGTGTGTGGTGTGGAGGGATTGGGATTTCTTTAGATGTAGCATTTCTAATAGAGTTGGGTTAGACATGGCTTTGTAAGTCAAGCAGAGATTGCCTCTAAATAGACAATATGAGACAGAGAATAGTTGGAGTTTTTTGACTCTGTCCATATAAGACAAGTGTTTAAGGCCTAGGATCATCTTTGTGAGGTACTTTTGCGGCCTCTCCATTTGTTGCAGGTGTCTAGTGAGGTACATGCTAAATGGGGCATTGTACTTGATAATTGGCCTAATGAGGGAAGAGTAGAGGGAGACAATGACCTCTTTCTTCCTGGATGCAAGACCCTTAGCAATGAGATGTGCCACATAGAAGTAGTTTCTGACCACAGTGGCAGTGTCATGGTCAAAAGAGAGGTTGCTGTCAACATGTGTTCCCAGATTTCTTATAACGCCTTCTGTGTTCAGTGGACTACCATTGATGTGGTAATTTATGGGAACTGAGTTTTTCCCAAAAGGGGATGCCGACACATTTTTTGCCATTGAGCTTAAGACCATGGTTCTGACACCAGTCATTGGTCTCAGTGAGGCCTTTCTGCAGGATGTCAACATCACTCGGGGAGTTAATAATAGCTCCAAACTTGCAATCATCCGCAAACTTTGTCAACTAGAGTCCCTTCATGTTGGCCTGGTCTTCAGAGAAGTAGATACCAAAAAGGAGAGAACCCAAGACCGAACCCTGTGGGACTCCACTCATGACTGGTCAGCAGTCTGACTTGGAGTCAGCTACTCTCATACTGTGGGTTCTGTCTGTGAACCAGTTTGCAACCTATCTAGTGATATAGGAGTTGATGCCTAGCTTAGTGAGTTTTTCTATGATTCCTGTGTGGGGAATGGTATCAAAGGCCTTGGGCAGATCATGGTAGGCTGCATGATCCACCTTGCCTTCATCCACAGCTCTGGTGACTGACTGAAAGAAGTCAACCAAGTTGAGCAGGCATGATGTACCCTTCACAAAACCAAACTCTGTGGGATCCAAAGTTTGGAGATTCCCTATATCCTTGTTTATTAGTTCCATAATGATGTGTTCCATAGATTTGCATATCAAACTTGCCAGGTTAATATTTTGATAGTTCCTAGGGTCTGTAGTCACTCCTCCTTTGTGGAGAGGTATGACTGTAGTAGTGTGCCATTCAGTAGTGACAAAGCCTGAGGTGAGGCTGTGATTGAACAGGGCACACAGGTGTGGTGTCAGTTCACTCTGTAGTTCATGTAGACAACAGCCAGGGATATTGACAAGTCCCATAGAAGCTGTATTCTTGGCTTTGGACAGTGCTGTGTTTACCTGTGCAGAAGTAATACTGGATGCATGGCAATGTACTGGTATTATGATTGGTTCTTTGGGGGGAGAGAGGGGTAAAGATGGCAATGAATCTGTCGGCCAGTATATTGGCAATTATCTGTTGGCTCAGTATAGGAGGTACCATTGTGCAGTAGCTCAGAGTAAATCTGGGTATTGCCATGGAGATTCTTTACATAACTATCAAAGGCCTTGTGATTGTCTTTACTATTTGCTGCAATTCTGTTTTCATAGCTAGCTTTAGAGGATTTGATGAGGCATCTTAACCTTTTGTTGAGGCTGATAAGGGAGTTTTTACAGTCTTGGGACTTCACCTTATTCTGCATCAGTTTCTTTTTTTCTGTTGTAGAGTTTGTTTATGGCAGGGGCCCACCACATTGCCTTCCTTTTTATGAAGGAGAGCATCTTTTTTCTATTGGGTATGGCAAGATCGATGCATTTGTGTATGTGTGCATACAGTGCATTGGTGTATGATTCAGTGGTCATGCAACTATTCTCCATTTGCATGGGTGCCATGAAGTTAGCTACCTCTGTTTTTAGGAGCCCAAGGTTAGCTTTGTAGAAGTTTTTCATGGTGGTTACCCTTGCAGGGTGGTGTGAGGGATGTGGATTTCTAAGGTGATTAGTTTGTGGTCAGATCTAACAAGGGAGGAGTTGACTATTGGTTTTGAGAAATGGTTGCCCATGTCGGTAATGACCAGGTCAAGGATGTTGCTACCTCTAACTGGGGTACAAATGAGCTGGTCCAGGCCATTGGAATTTATGAATTTCAGGAAACATTGGGTAAGTGTATTGCTACATGAGTAGTTTTCCCAGTTAATGGAGGGGTAGTTGAAGTTGCCCAGTATGAGAGTGTTAGGTTGGACACTAATATTCTCCAGGGCTCTTAGGAATGTGCAGTGTGAGTCTTGGGACATAGTTGGGGACCTATAGCAGGCTATGACCTGAATTGCTGTCTTAACCAATGTTAGCTGCACCTGAAGTATCTCTGATGTGTTATGTTGGGCTACCAGTCTGGAGGTGTGCACATTCTTTATGAATATGGAAACACCACTACCTTTGGAGCTTAGGTCCAAGTTCTTGGTCTGAAAGGTATGGAATGAGTTATAGTCTGGTAGTGCAGGGGAGCTGTTTGCTGCTTTGAACCAGGTCTCTGTTACAGCACAAATGACGATATTCTGCATTTTAAGGGGTGCTTTGAGTGAGTGCATTTTGAGATTTACACTTCTAGCATTGAGCAGCATGACCCTCAGATTTCATTTGTTTTTAGCTGTTATGGTGGTAATTTGGTCTTTGGAACACAGCCTAAAAAGGGCACTATACGGGTGACAAGAGCCTTGGCCAGTATCCAGAAGCCCAGGGCTGACAGATGCAGGCCATTTCTGGCAAAGCATGGAGGCCTGTCAATGATGTCATCCAAGTAGATAGACACTGGGTCCCCTTGGAATGACACCAGAAACTTAGCCAATTGTTGAAATCAATAATCCTCTGCTTGTGCTGTGGCATCATTATGGGTGATGGTAGGAGGCTGCTCAGGGCTAGCATCTTACCCACATGGGCTACATAATCCAAGAGCTCCTCTATGTCTCTTTTCATGTAGTCCAGGGAGGTATGTCTCAGGTCATTCACACCCACGTGTACAATGACAGAGTCATATTTGTACCTGTTGTTGAGGGGCCTGAGTGTGTGCATTATGTGGCAGATTCTGGCACCTGACAGGCAGCTGACTGTTACTTTCTCCTTATTCAACCTAGTGAGTGGGACATCAGTGTGCCTCTCTATCAAGTCATCTATGACTAGTGTGTTGGGCATGTTATTTTGCCATACAGGCTTTGGTTGAGTGACAATCTGTTTAGGAGAGTTATGTGTCTCGTGATTGGTGTTGTTTTGTGGTGGTCGAGTGTGTTCCTGCCTTGGAGGCCTCCGCTGTTTGGGTAGATTTTTAATGAGAGCCTACATGAAGGTGGGTGTGTGTTTGTGTTTTTATATTTGGAGGGCTATGTGTCCCATGTGGTGTGGTGCAAGTGTTGACCTTCTTCTGTTGACCAGCTATTCTGGCCTTGACTGGAGAGTGCATGGGTTCCAATTTGGATAAATAATATGTGCAACTCTCGCAAGTCTGAGTGTTGGGAGGTAAGAGGAGAAGGTTATCAGTGTACATGAGGCAGTTACTACATTGCCTTAGGATGACCAAGTTCACCATGTTATTAGGAGAAACCACAAGGAACTGACCTTTAGACATGCCTGGAGGGGTGGGCATTAAGAATACGTACTGGAGCTGTTTCCTTGTAGAACGTTTAGTGCTGGTAGCACTTTTCTGTGCTACAATAACTGCTACAAAAGTCTGGTAAAGTGGTAGACCAATAAGCTAGTAAAAGTACAGGAGAGGAGAGAACTAGCAGATCTAATGGAACAATTGAAGAACAGACTTTTTAGCACCACTCAGAAGCTTACAAACAGTCCTGGATACATCAAATCTGTATCTGGACTAGACTACTTACTGGAAGGCCAGGAAACAATTTTAGACCTTTTTTTTTGACAAGCTGTATGTGGTCTGTGTCCCTTAGCAATGCCCATGCATGTGATATTTTTTCCAAATTAGCCACAGTGAGGGTAATGACACACATGTCAGCATTGTGCATCATACCTGACTGAAACATCATGCTGATATGTCTGCTACACTATCACTTATCCAGGCTTGTAGGAGCAATACATGACTCCACAGCCTATGTCTGGTGAGTTATCTCACCATCCATGGAGGCATTCAGAACATTATGTGTTATAAGAGGTAGTGTGTTATGTCCCATGCACATAATCTATGTGGGGCATGTCATGTGTATGCAGTAGTACAGTACATAACGGTGGAAATGTAGGTTTACTAATCTGTGCATTGCCAACTGTGTTTGTGTTACTGTGTGCACATCCTGTGTGTCAGCCCTGTGTGTATGCAAAGGATATATCATTTTATCTCCCTGTTCCAACCGCTGGACTGAGGAATACATACCACAGACCTGTCATACACAGTATCATCCATGGCATCAGGGTTGAGTATATGGTAAAGAAATTGCAGGGCCAACAGGTGTTGACAGGTGAATCTGTTGCAGTTAATGTAATGGCTAAGCTTGTGAGGGACCTGCTGACAGTCCTGCATTAACCTGTTCTGTATGTATGAGCCTGTGGTAGTACACAACACTGAGCTGACATTTTTGAAGGTTACCTGTCTGTGACAAAGGGTATGTATGCAAGGTCACACTGTCTGACAACAGTGTCCATCACACAATGTTGCATGCATACACACCTGGTACATGTACATATAAAGCTGTACATTGCCTGTGCCATGGTCGGTGTATTCCCAGTCTGCCATACTCCCTCTTGGGAATGTCTGCAGGACCACAGCCTGCAAATACAAAGAAACCTACAACACAAACAGGATACAGCTTGTCAGACTACATTCAGTCAGTGGTACTAACAGCAATAATGCATTTTGGCTAATAAGCTACATACACCTGTATGTGTACCCATAACAAATAAAAGCAGACAGCACCTTACATAGTGTTACAAGGCTCCACTGTACTATATTCACCCTGTGCATCAGACCCATATTAACATGTCTCTGCATTGATGGTATGAATGACAGGAATGTGGCACAGGTATCACCATATGCACAGGGTGTGGTGTGGGTTTGCCAGAGGCCTAGGTTGGGCCATATGGTTGACATCATGTGTGTGTAGTTGGAGCAGTATCCAATAGATGGGCTATGCAGAGGTGCTGTTTGTGTGTGGAGGTGACCTGCTTATGATACAGATGTATGTGTGTGTGTGTGTGTGTGTGTGTGTGTGTGTGTGTGTGTGTGTGTGTGTGTGTGTGTGTGTGTGTGTGTATGTATGCACACAGTCACACCATGTGGCTGCCCTACACAGGGGTACATTGGACAACTGTGTACTGTACATGAACAGGGTGTCCAGGTCACCATCTCTGGCCATAGACATGGGAACTCATCCTGCCAGGGATATCACTGGCACCACAAGGCCCAAGGCTAGATGCAGTACTCCTACATGATGATAACTGCTGTCTGCTGGATCTGTGCCCCTGACAGGACTGGACAGGACCACTTGGTCATGGCCTGCTCCTGTGTGATGTGGACAGCAACCCACCTTTGGTAGTGCTGGTGTCACTACCACTAAGGTAGTGTGAAGGTGTATGGCTCCATAGACTCTCAGCTGCTGTTGGTAATGACCTACATCCATGTGGCAGATGCCCATCTCCCACCACATGCTCTAACATAGACATGTCACGGTCAAGGATTGCCAAGGTCTCACCCCACTGTCTATTTATGACCTCAGTAATTTGACGTGTGGCCTCAAAAAGGTCAAGTATGTGACCACATAAATCAGGGAGAGTTGCATCCACCACCCTGAGTATTTGTGTGTTGTGGCATTCACTATGTGCCTATGCATCCATGGCACCCCATTACATGCATCTGGTGACACCTTCTGTGGCACTTGAGACAGTGGCCTGATGAGCAGCATTCCTCCTGCAAGAACCCCTGTTCATCTGCCTGTGTGGGACCTTGACTGAACTCTGGCTATGGCCAGTGTCTACACTCACACCTGCCATAGTCACCATGCTAGCCTGCTCAATGCCACCACCTGCCAACTTTCCATCATCTGTGACCACTGCTTACGGAGTACATGTGGGCATTGTCACTGTGTGTGGGAATGGTGTGGACAAGAGTGGGATGCCAACCAATACCACAGATTCAGCCACTGACAACCCCACCTATACCTCACTATTCCTATCATCATTGTCAGAGTCTGCAGAGATACCCCAAACCCCATTGCCACCTGTGAGGGGAAGACAACATATGTACATTAATACCTGCACTTTGACAGCTGTTTTACACACACACACACACACACACACACACACACACACACACACACACACACACACACACACACACACACACATTTACAGGTGAGGTGGCACAAATCTGTTACACAGACCACACATTACCCAAATGGTGACATGTATGACACATGGCCCACAAAAATCATGCATTGCAGCCAGTTTTACTACATGTAATTAACAATATAGAGCTCTGGGATATATGATTAATGTTAGTATGTGATGGCCGTTCCCCACCAGAGACTGCATCGATGTCCACATCATTGCTGTTCTCAGTGGCAAGTACTACAGAACATACCTCACAACTGTACAGATCCTCGCAGGATGTGTAGATGTCTGGTTCATATGTTTACTCTATTTCTCATAACCCCTGTGTTTCTCTGATACATAAGTGGGATGATCTGAGGAGTGACATCACTGATGAATGACATATATGTGAGTGTCAGATCTCCAAACCAGCAATTAATGTATGGTCATACAATTCCTGTTACACCACCAACCTTCTAACCTTACAGTGAATATGATAAGTGTACACAACCCTGTTAACATGCCATGTCCTTGTAATATACAAGATGAGACTGAAATAATGCATTCAGATATGTTATCCCCATTCATGTGACATATAACCTGTGCAATTCTAATTGATAAACAAAACACATGTTATGAGTAAAGTATAATGACTGCAATATGTACAATATGGTGATTGTATAAGTGTGCACACCCTAAAAATGATACCTTGTTAAAGCACCTTGTAAGTGACTCACAGCATTAATGCATCCTGTGAAGGTGTCTATCAGCATGGCACATCTTGACTTGAGATTATGTGGCCACTCTTCCATTTATGGTCACCCAGCTCTGTCAGATTGCAAGGGCAGCTCATGTGCACAGCCCTCATCAGGTCACACTGGTGATTTTCTATCTGGTGTAGGTCTAGACTCTGGCTGGGCCAATCCATAACCATGAGTGTATTCAGGTGGAGCCATCCTTAGGTAGCTTTAGATGTATGCTTCAGGTCTTTGTCATATTGAAGGCTGACACACCTCCCCATCCTCAGCATTCTTGGAAACACCTGATGGATTTTGGGCAGACATGGGTGTTATTTGGAAATGTTCAAAATTCCCATCACCGTGATTACAGGCCCTGTTCTGGCTTTGGAATGGCATCCCCAGAGTGGGCCACTGACACCAGTGTGATTCATCATTGGGATGTTGGTCTTCAAGTTATGAGAGGTGTTGCTTGTACACCACACATACCTTTTGATATTATGGCTGTGAGGTCAATCCATAGTCTCATTACACCATAACACCTTTTCAAATATGCCTCTGGGAGATGTGATGTGCTGTATTGCAATTTGTATCCACCCCTGGATATTTTTTGGTGTGGGGAAATGCTTCCATCTTGTGACCCTACCCCATAGGCCAGACGTATTCAGAATATGGGACAGTGTTCCCACAGGTAGTACACAACACCAGTACTAGCAAGAGATTCCTGTAACTCCCTCCATGTTGCTGTATGGCCCCTTGCAGCCTGCCTGGCCAGATCTTGACATGTATTGTCATCATTTTTGGAGGGACATCAGGGTCTTTTCATCAGCACTGTTGTCCCATATTCAGTCCACCTTTTGACAGATGTCTCCTCCATGTTCCATGGTGTATGCAATGCTGTGGTAATGTTGTTGTACCCTAATCTTGACTGATACCTTTCAAATATGAGATCCCTTTGCAGCTTTCTAAGCTGTCTGCAAGCCATGGCTGTTGCTGTTGCAGGCAACTTTGAAAATGTCATGATTATCCCAATTGAACAGCAAATCATTATTTCGTGTTACTCACAGTGCCTTTACTTGATTGCAGGTGTGTACCCAAGAAGACTGTATGCTGTCAGTAAATCACAAGCTACTGCAATTATATATTATTTGAAGGGTGTGCACACATATCCATCCAGCTTATTGTCAGGTTTGTATACTCCATATTTGGTGCCCAACAGATTGATTGGTTTTACATGTGAATTGTTTATGTCATAGGTCACATTACAGTTTGGAAAAGATGTGGACTGACATATTGTGGTCTCAATTTGTATATATATCACAGACACCTGGCATCTTAACAGGGGTGTGTACACTGTTTATATCCACTATATGACAGTAATGTTTCACACATGTCCCTAACTTAGGCCATTTGCCCCCACATTTGGTTGGTCTCTTTCCAAAAGTCTTGCACTGACAGGTCGTGAAGTATGCTACAGGGATGTTACATTCTAATCAGATTGGCCCCTGTGGTGACCACTGTGATGCAATGCAGTTAACCCCAACACAAGTGAACATGCACATAAAGCAATATGGCTGTGAGTGACTGTTGTTTGCATGGTACATTGCATGGCCTTCACATGCCTGGGTTATTGGCAAACCACAACAGAACAACTGGATACTCACCAGCCACAGGCTGCCATCCCACATGCAGACCGGAGGGACCTAGGCAGTTGTGGGAGGGAAATATTTTCCCAGTACACTGTGAAATGGGGCAGTATATGTAGGCGTAATGTATGAGTGGCAAATGGTATGTGGTTGCTCACACAGTATTACACTGTTGTGTTCAATTTGCTTACTGGTATGTTGCTGTGAATGCAGTGCACTTGTTTGAGGATATGCACTTGCACACCAGTGTCTGTTTTCCACTAGTGTTACATCCTTGTAGTGCCTGTTATATTTGCTAATGCATGTGCACAGCCCCAGAGCTTGACCTGGGTAGTGTTATGTCAGTCTGATTGTAGTTTGGACATTGTTCGGTAGCTCAGTGTAGTTTCCCTAATGTTGTGTTATATCCACATATGCATAGGGTGTCCAGTTGTGTGGCCAATATCTTTGGTCTGCTCTCCATAACTGTTATGTATGCATGACATCAATGGGATGATGTGGGTATTGAGGTCAGTAACAATGAGAAGCAACTGAGTCCTGGAATTGTGATATTTCAGTCGATATATGTTCGGGCATACACTGTTACTACATGAACTTTCTCAGCTTATCTACTGATGTATTTTGGACATATCCCTATTTTCACGCCTTTATCCCCCCACTTTGTCAGGCTTGGTCCAGATTCTTCGCACTAAGGGGTTCTGAGAAAACCTATCCACTGCCAGAATTTTCACAGAATGTCCAGATATTTGGACCATATATTTGTTCAGTTCCACAATGTATTTCTATTTGTCTGGCAAATCACGGTGATGATCCAAGGATTTATGTCAGTAAATAAATGGCATGACATTTCAGTTTTCATCCTCATATCCTTCAGTAATTGTCTGCTGAATCACACGTCTTTATTTGTAACAGCAATTTTTGAAATATGTCCGTATATGTCGCGCATTCCCTCTCCCCTTTTACAGAGTTTGCACAGGTTCCTTGCACTAACAGGTTCAAAGGGATGGTTCTGAGGTATAACTGCACTGCATGTTATATACATACATATATATATATATATATATATATATATATATATATATATATATATATATATATATATATATATTTTTTTAATTTTCCTTCCTTTATATTTTTATATATGTATATCTATATTATGACTCTACTTTTTATATAAATATTTCATCCAGATATATATGTATAGATATATATATATATATATATATATATATATATATATATATATATATATATATGGTTTCATTTCATAAACGCGAATTGCTGAAATATTGAATTTCAGCAATTCGTATCCATTCTAACCTTCTAAATAATGAAAGTGCATAATCGCGAATAGGATTCTGTCAAATTTGCGGTTATGCATTTTCGTTATTGCACGGAAGTGTTCGGCTGGGATGGTGTCTACAGTTTAAGGTGAGTGAGGGTGTGTGAGTGTTTTTGTAACTTGTACGAGTGGGTCAAGGTAGGGAGGTGGGGGTATGAGTATATGTGTTGGCTGTGTGTGATTTTTTTTTACTGTTTGTGCAATCCCGGACTTAGTATATTTAAGTAGGGGGGGTGTGGGGGGTGCAGGGGGGCTTGCCCCCAGCATATGTGTAGTGTACGTGTGTGTCTGTGTGGTGTTGTATTGTATTTCAATGTTTTGTTGTGTGGGTGTTATGGTTTGTGTGTTGTGTGCTGTATGCTGTGTGTTCGATGTGATTTTGTGTTTGTGAGGTGTCGGTATTTTAATGGTTTCGGCTTTATACTGTCGAAATGCTGAAATTCGATATTTCAGCATTTTTTGCAATATGAAGTGAAACCATCCATATATGTATATGTATATATATATATATATATATATATATATATATATATATATATATATATATATGTGTGTGTGTGTGTGTGTGTGTGTGTGTGTGTGTGTGTATGCCTATATACAACAAACAAAAGGTTACACAAAGCATTCTTCCTAATGTTGTTTGCCTCTATTGCATGATATGTTTGAAAATGCAACATTCATTCTTACAGTTCAGATGATTTAGTGATACATTTCTCTGACTGCAGTGTTAAGGTTCATGGGTTCAACACTTGAAACTGCTGTTTTTTTTAATTAATGGTAAATTACCTGAATGCAGGATATGTTCGTTAAAGCACTATAAATTCTCAGAGCTTAAATGTTGTAGTGTTGTTTTGCTGTGATTATACAGGACAGCATCCCGGGTTTGAGACTTGGCAGGGTTGACTATTTTGTTGCTGGGCAGAAAAGGTCTGATGGATACAGGCTGATTAAGGCACATTTAAGCACATTATACTTATAATGTTATATT